>NW_028166934.1:600000-751206 GCF_964263955.1 Coregonus lavaretus
CTTGTTGCAAACAGGATGCATGTTTTTGAATATTTTTTATTATGTACAGGCTTCCTTCTTTTCACTCTGTTATTTAGGTTAGTATTGTGGAGTAACTACAATGTTGTTGATCCATTCTCAGTTTTCTCCTATCACAGCCATTAAACTCTGTAACTGTTTAAAAGTCAGCATTAGCCTCATGGTGAAATCCCTGAGCGGTTTCCTTCCTCTCCGGCAACTGAGTTAGGAAGGATGTCTCTATCTTTGTAGAGGCTGGCTATATTGATACACCATCCAAAGTGTAATGAATGAAGGAATATTCAATGTCGTCTACCCATAGGTGCCATTCTTTGCGAGGCATTGGAAAACTTCCCTGGTCTTTGTGGTTGAATCTGTGTTTGAAATTCACTGCTCGACTGAGGGACCGTATAGATAATTGTACAGTATGTCTGGGGTACGGAGATGAGGTAGTCATTCAAAAATCATGTTAAACACTATTATTGCACACAGAGTGAGTCCATGCAATTTATGTGACTTGTTGAGAAGATTTTTACTCCTGAACTTTCTTAGGCTTGTCATAACAAATAGGTTGAATTCTTATTAACTCAAGACATTTCAGCTTTTCAATTTTTATTAATTTGTTTCGAAAAACATGATTCCACTTTGACATTTTGGGGTATTGTGTGTATGCAAGTGACTAAATGAATCTCAATTTAATCCATTTTAAATTCAGGGTTGTAACAACAAAATGTGAAAAAGTGGAAGGGGTATAAATACTTTCTGAAGGCACTGTATTTAGCGGCTATTTAGCTGCTATTGTTGTAGTAAATTATCCCTATACTTATTTAAACAAACAAAGTACTGCGTTATTCACTCCTCTTCACGTCATGTTAGAGAACAGCTATTAGTTGTTCACAATAATCCACGGGGTTGAGTGCCTTGTTTAAATTCAATAACACCATAGAGATTTCAAACATATCAGTCGGGAGGCCAGTATGATAAAAAAATAAAAAAATGTATGCACTCACTAAAACTAAGTCGCTCTGGATAAGAGCGTCTGCTAAATGACTAAAATGTAAATGTACATTTCAATCATATCAGTCTATCTTACCTTATAGGCCTAACTAAAATATTAGGGATCTAATAACACCATAGAGAATCAAATCAAGCTTTATTTATACAGCACATTTCAGACATGGAATTGAACACAATGTGCTTCACAGGAAAAAACTAATAAAAACAATTCAAATAAAACTAAATATTTACTACACAAATATAAGAGGATAAAAAACTAAAGAATTACAATAAAAAATGCACGACTAAAAAGCACCCTGAGGAAAAGCACCTCTAAAAAGGTGTGTTTTAAGATCTATTTTTTAAAATGCCACAGTTTCGTTCCCCCTCAGGTTCTCTGGCTATTCCAGAGGCTGGGAGGCATAGTAACTAAAGGCTGCCTCTCCATGCCTCTTGGTCCTAGGCTTTGGGATAGTTAAAAAGGCCAGTGACACTGCAGGCCTTTTCTCTAATCAGAGCTTTCTGACTCTCCCCAAGACAAAACTCACTGCTGTTAATCAGATATCCATCCTCCTCCTCCTCCTCACCCTCCTCCTCTTCACCCTCCTTCTCCTCTTTCACTGTGACAGTCATATCCCCCTCCTCTCCTTTCACTGTGACAGTCATCTCCCCCTCCTCTCCTTTCACTGTGACAGTCATCTCCCCCTCCTCCCCTTTCACTGTGACAGTCATCTCCCCCTCCTCCCCTTTCACTGTGACAGTCATCTCCCCCCCCTCCCCTTTCACTGTGACAGTCATCTCCCCCTCCTCCCCTTTCACTGTGACAGTAATCTCTCCCTCCTCCCCCTTTCACTGTGACAGTCATCTCTCCCTCCTCCCCCTTTCACTGTGACAGTCATCTCCCCCTCCTCCCCTTTCACTGTGACAGTCATCTCCCCCTCCTCCCCTTCCACTGTGACAGTCATCTCCCCCTCCTCCCCTTTCACTGTGATATCCTCCTCTTCCTCTTTCACGACAATGTTCAGCCCCAGAGCTTCTTTCTCCAACCAGCAGACCTCTTCTTTTGTACGGGGCGAGTATCTTATTGAGCTCATGGTTGTGGACGTTAGTTGGCTAGCTAGTTAATAAGCATTAGCGTAGTGCTAGGCTATATTAACAAGCTAGCTGAATAACAACATATATATATGACTAGTAAGCACACAGACTGTGTGTTTATAACCCTGCTGTTAATAGTGGTCCTCTGTAGCTCAATTGGTAGAGCATGGCGCTTGTAACCCCAGGGCAGTTGGTTCGATCCCCAGGACCACCCATACGTAAAAATGTATGCGCACATGACTAAGTCGCTTTGGATAAAAGCGTCTGCTAAATGGCATATTATTATTATTATTTATTATATACACAAAATGCTTTTTCAGTTCTGCCCACAAATGTTCTATAGGATTGAGGTCAGGGCTTTGTGATGGCCACTCAAATTCCTTGACTTTGTTGTCCTTAAGCCATTTTGCCACAACTTTGGTAGTATGCTTGGGGTCATTGTCCATTTGGAAGACCTATTTGCAACCAAGCTTTTACTTCCTGACTGATGTCTTGAGATGTTGCTTCAATATATCCACATCATTTTCCTTCCTCATGATGCCATCTATTTTGTGAAGTGCACCAGTCCCTCCTTCAGCAAATCACCCCCACAGCATGATGCTGCCACCCCCGTGCTTCACAGTTGGGATGGTGTTCATCGGCTTGCAAGCGACCCCCCCCCACCCCCTTTTTCCTCCAAACATATGGATGGTCATTATGGCCAAACAGTTCTATTTTTGTTTCATCAGATCAGAGGAGATTTCTCCAAAAAGTACAATCTTTGTCCCCATGTGCAGTTGCAAACCGTAGTCTGGCTTTTTTATGACGGTTTTGGAGCAGTGGCTTCTTCCTTGCCGAGTTGCAAATTTCGCACCAAAGTATGTTCATCTCTTTGAGACAGAATGCGTCTCCTTCCTGAGCGGTATGACGGCTGCGTGGTCCCATGGTGTTTATACTTGCGTACTATTGTTTGTACAGATTAACGTGGTACCTTCAGGCGTTTGGAAATTGCTCCTAAGGATGAACCAGACTTGTGGAGGTCTACAAAAAAAATTCTGAGGTCTTGGCTGATTTCTTTTCATTTTCCCATGATGTCAAGCAAAGAGGCACTGAGTTTGAAGGTAGGCCTGGAAATACATCCACAGGTACACCTCCAATTGACTCAAATTATATCAATTAGCCTATCAGAAGCTTCTAAAATCATGTCATCATTTTCTGGAATTTTCCAAGCTGTTTAAAGGGACAGTCAACTTAGTGTATGTAAACTTCTGACCCACTGGAATTGTGATATAGTTAATTATAAGTGAAATAATCTGCCTGTAAACAATTGTTGGAAAAATTACTTGTGTCATGCACATAGTAGATATCCTAACCGACTTGCCAAAACTATAGTTTGTTAACAAGAAATTTGTGGAGTGGTTGAAAAACGAGTTTTTAATGACTCCAACCTAAGTGTATGTAAACTTCCGACTTCAACTGTATATGAAATGTAATAACTGGTTAGCACACAGACTGTGTTTAAAACCCTGCTGTTAATATACAGTCGTGGTCAAAAGTTTTGAGAATGACACAAATATTATTTTTCACAAAGTCTGCTGCCTCAGTTCTTATGATGGCAATTTGCATATACTCCAGAATGTTATGAAGAGTGATCAGATGAATTGCAATTAATTGCAAAGTCCCTCTTTGCCATGAAAATGAACTTAATCCCCCCAAAACATTTCCACTGCATTTCAGCCCTGCCACAAAAGGACCAGCTGACATCATGTCAGTGATTATCTCGTTAACACAGGTGAGAGTGTTGACGAGGACAAGACTGGAGATCACCCTGTCATGCTGATTGAGTTAGATTAACAGACTGCAAGCTTTAAAAGGAGGGTGGTGCTTGAAATCATTGTTCTTCCTCTGTTAACCATGGTTACCTGCAAGGAAACACGGGCCGTCATCATTGCTTTGCACAAAAAGGCCTTCACAGGCAAGGATATTGCTGCTAGTAAGATTGCACCTAATCAACCATTTATCGGATCATCAAGAACTTCAAGGAGAGAGGTTCAATTGTGTGAAGAAGGCTTCAGAGCGCCCAAGAAAGTCCAGCAAGCGCCAGGACCGTCTCCTAAAGTTGATTCAGCTGCGGGATCGGGGCACCACCAGTGCAGAGCTTGCTCAGAAATGGCAGCAGGCAGGTGTGAGTGCATCTGCACGCACAGTGAGGCGAAGACTTTTGGAGGATGGCCTGGTGTCAAGAAGGGCAGCGAGGAAGCCACTACTCTCCAGGAAAAACATCAGGGACAGACTGATATTCTGCAAAAGGTACAGGGATTGAACTGCTGAGGACTAGGGTAAAGTCATTTTCTCTGATGAATCCCCTTTCCGATTGTTTGGGGCATACAGAAAAAAGCTTGTCCGGAGAAGACAAGGTGAGCGCTACCATCAGTCCTGTGTCATGCCAACTGTAAATCATCCTGAGACCATTCATGTGTGGGGTTGCTTCTCAGCCAAGGGAGTGGGCTCACTCACAATTTTGCCTAAGAACACAGCCATGAATAAAGAATGGTACCAACACATCCTCAGAGAGCAACTTCTCCCAACCATCCAAGAACAGTTTGGTGACAAACAATGCCTTTTCCAGCATGATGGAGAACCTTGCCATAAGGCAAAAGTGATAACTAAGTGGCTCGGGGAACAAAACATTGAAATGTTGGGTCCATGGCCAGGAAAATCCCCAGACCTTAATCCCATTGAGAACTTGTGGTCAATCCTCAAGAGGCGGTTGGACAAAGAAAAACCCAACAATTCTGACAAACTCCTTGCATTGATTAGGCAAGAATGGGCTGCCATCAGTCAGGATGTGGCCCAGAAGTTAATTGACAACATGCCATTGCAGAGGTCTTGAAATAGAAGGGTCAACAATGCAAATATTAACTCATTGCATAAACTTAATGTAATTGTTAATAAAAGCCTTTGACACTAATGGAATGCTTGTAATTATACTTCAGTATACCATAGTAACATCTGAGAAAAATATTTAAAAACACTGAAGCAGCAAACTTTGTGGTTTGTTTGTTTGCTAGCAAGCTACCGAGGCGGCTGATGAGTCTGTGTTGTTGTTGAAAAAGCGTTTTAAAGACTCACATCGTCATCTGCTGACTGGAGTGGGTAACGCAGTTTGGGAAAATATTCACTACACTGTTCATTCTGCCAAACAATATCATGTCATTTCAAAATAAGGTGAGCTGGAGGGTAGACGGGGTTGATCATGGTGAGTTGGATGGTAGACAGGGTTGATCATGGTGATGGTGAATTGTCCTCAGACATTGTTATCAGTCTTCAGATCCCTCTAGCTTGCTCGCTAAGCAAACCAAAGAAATCTACCTGCCAACATTTCTGTAATCTCTCGTGAACAGACACAACTGGTATCGTAGCATCTGTCAACAGACTGTGGAATGGCAGCGACTTAAGGGACTTTTCTGACCACATCCCAACAAGTCAGCATGTTAAACGGACCCTTGCCTTAACCCTAACAATAGACTTGCAGAGAGAGGGGGAGGAGCTACCGCACTGCTTTCTCTGAGCTGACCAATCCTGTTGTTGGGAAACACCCACACCATTCTGTTGTTGGGGTACGTACGCCCACACCATTCAAACAGACTATTTCACTCACATTGCAATTAATAGAAATCTGGAAATAATGGATAGTTAAAGTTATCAGAGGGTGGACCCCTTGTTGACAGTACATCAAATTACACTAAGGAAGGCCACATTAAGAAAGCTTGAGGTGGCAAAACTCACCCTGTAGGGCTTCTCTCCGGTGTGTGTACACTAGTCTACCATTAACTGGATTGAGCTAACAAAAGTGGGAAGGTTACCCAACAGTGTGGTGTTTTCTCTTGTGTCCAGCCAGGTGTCCTGACTGAGTGAATCTCTTCCCACACTGATCACAACCAAAAGGCTTCTCTCCTGTGTGTGTTCTCATGTGTAGTAGAAGTCCTTGTGAAGTGGCTAAGCTCATTCCACAGTCAGAACAGTGGTAAGGCTTCTCTCCTGTGTGTGTTCTCTTGTGTCCAGCCAGGTGTCCTGACCGAGTGAATCTCTTCCCACACTGATCACAACCAAAAGGCTTCTCTCCTGTGTGTATTATCTTGTGTTTAGCCAGGCTTCCTGAATGAGTGAATCTCCTCCCACATTGATCACAGCTATAAGGTTTCTCTCCTGTGTGTGTTCTCTTGTGTATTAGAAGTCCTTTTGAAGTGCTTAAACTCATTCCACAGTCTGAGCAATGGTAAGGTTTCTCTCCTGTGTGTGTTCTCTTGTGTCCAGCCAGGTGTCCTGACTGAGTGAATCTCTTCCCACACTGTTCACAACCAAAAGGCTTCTCTCCTGTGTGTTTTCTCTTGTGTTCAACCAGGCTTCCTGACTGAGTGAATCTCTTCCCACACTGATCACAACCAAAAGGCTTATCTCCTGTGTGTATTCTCTTGTGTACAGCCAGGTGTCCTGAATGAGTGAATCTCTTCCCACACTGATCACAACCAAAAGGCTTCTCTCCTGTGTGTGTTCTCTTGTGTAGTAGAAGTCCTTGTGAAGTGGCTAAGCTCATTCCACAGTCAGAACAGTGGTAAGGCTTCTCTCCAGTGTGTGTTCTCTGGTGTATTACCAGCTTGTCTGACCTAGGAAAACTCTTCCCACATTGATCACAGCTGTAAGGTTTCTCTCCTGTGTGTATGCGCTGGTGCTTTATCAGACTTCCCGATTGAGCAAAACTCTTCCCACAGTTGCAGTGGTAAGGCTTCTCTCCAGTGTGTGTTCTCTGGTGTATTACCAGCTGGTCTGATCTAGGAAAACTCTTCCCACATTGATCACAGCTGTAAGGTTTCTCTCCTGTGTGTTTTCTCTTGTGTCCAGCAAGGCTTCCTGACTGAGTGAATCTCTTCCCACACTGATCACAACCAAAAGGCTTCTCTCCTGTGTGTATTCTCTTGTGTCCGGCCAGGCTTCCTGACTCAGTGAATCTCTTCCCACATTGATCACAGCTGTAAGGCTTCTCTCCTGTGTGTATTCTCTTGTGTCCGGCCAGGCTTCCTGAATGAGTGAATCTCTTCCCACATTGATCACAACCAAAAGGCTTCTCTCCTGTGTGTATTCTCTTGTGTCCGGCCAGGCTTCCTGACTCAGTGAATCTCTTCCCACATTGATCACAGCTGTAAGGCTTCTCTCCTGTGTGTATTCTCTGGTGTGTTTTAAGTCTTGCTGAAGAGGTGAAACTCTTTCCACAGTCAATGCAGCAGTGAGATTTCTTCCTTGTAAGTCTCTGCTGGTGTTTCTTGAGGTGTTCTGATCTGGAGAGACTCTTCTCTGCCTCGTCAGCATCATGATGTTGGTTAGCCTCCCCAGATGATAATCCCCTTCTACTGAGAGAGCGACGGTTAGGGCTGTCCCCTGTGAAACAAAGACAGACAGTTAGGGTTCCTTCTTCATATCGAAGTTAGTTCAAGGCCCAGCTTTCCAAACTCTTGTGATCGGATTTGAGCATTTTGGATGGGTTAAAATCATCAATGTAACCAATGGGGTAGGAGTGCTTCTAATGAGTCTACATTTTAAGAAGGTTAGTGATTGTATTTAATGGTAATTAAGGACATCTAGGGAGTGTCCCAAAATAAATGTATGTAAGAGCATAAACCCACTCCGTCCCGGTGTTTTCCTGCAGTCGACCAGCAGCACAGACACCCTCTTCAGACCCAGCAGTAAGTTACCAGGAGAGGCACGACCTGGGGACCCCAAGAGGGGGAGGGGGGAGGAGGGTTGGAGGGAGTGGGAGGAGGGGGGTGGGATAGGTGTTTCCTGTAAATCCCAAAAAGAGGGTGGTGGAGTACTCATGTTAGTACACTGAGGGTAAAACAACACAACAATGGTTTGACTAAGTCTTGCATTTAAATGGGGACGGCCACAACGGAGTGGAAACAATGCCCCCTTGCTGTTTAAGATTTAACGGACACCAAATAATTTTTTTCTAAACTCTGCTACTTCATTCCGGTCCGTTGAACAACAGGAAGTTACCAAACCACAGAAGATGAAAAATGTGGTTTTCAACGATGGGTTTATGATATAGCTTGCAACTTGTAAACGATTACCCATTCCTAAAAGTGAGTATTACTTTCACAGCATGTTAAAAATAATACACAGTCTGTTTGCTTGCTACGCAGATTTCCAGCACTCAAATATTGTAACTGTATGTAACACGCACGATATGAACCCGGGGCTCCCACGGGAGAAACTAATATCTTACACTTCAGACCAATAGGACATTCCCTATCGGGAAAAAGGGCAAATTGATTTAGCTTATTTTTATATTAGACCCCAATTATGTTTCTATGTGAGAATTCCAATAATATTTTTGGCCATTGCTGGCGATGGAATCAGCCAATAACAAAAGGGATGGAAGTATAGACAGCGTTCCTTGATCTGATCTACAGGCTATTTGATCTGATCTTCAGGGTATTTGAACTGATCTTCAGGCTATTTGAACTGATCTACAGGATATGAATCAGACTGTTTTGAAATGGATAGTTGTATGGTTGATGCTATGTTGGAAAACTTTATGTTTATGACAGTTTGCGATTGAACACATGAAAAAAAAAGGGTGGGTGTCATGTTTTGGCTGACAAATGTACTAAAATGTAATAACATCCAAACTATGAAATAACACATATGGAATCATGTTGTAACCAACAAAGTGTTAAAAAAATCAGAATATATTCCAGGTGACTACCTCATGAAGATGGTTGAGAGAATGCCAAGAGTGTGCAAAGCTGTCATCAAGGCAAAGGGTGGCTATTTGAAGAACCTCAAATATAAAATATATTTTGATCTGTTTAACACTTTCTTGGTTACTACATCATTCCATATGTGTTATTTCATAGTTTTGATGTCTTCACTATTATTCTACAACGTAAAAATAAAGAAAATCCCTTGAATGAGTAGGTGTGTCAGAGATCATTGCAGCGCGGTCCGTATTTTTCATGTTGAGGGCGGTCAGACAGAAAACGTTGTGATAAATATACTTGTCCCGCAGATTATTTGGAAATGGTGTCTTTCTGCTGTGTATGCGTTAGCCTAGCTATTGTACTAAAAGCACCTCTGTCAAATTATTCACACACTAGCCTACCAGGCTACCTATGAATGGGCGAATAAATCACGTGGCAGTTATCTTTCCAAGGAAATTCACTTAAATATAATTAGGCTATAGTTTACTACAGTGTCTGTTAATAGAAAGAAGTTGGGGACGCTCAACCAACGTGAGTCGAGGTGAAATCCCAAAATGTGATTATCAATATCAAGCAAAAGGCGCAACATGGGTATCGAGCGTTGAGTCTTCTCCTTCTCAATATATATTAACTATCCATTTATTTGTCTCTGACAGAAAATATTCCCTCTCCTAAAAGACAGGCTATATCCTACGTGCAAAACGTAGGTCAAGAGAAAGTGCAACGGACCGCTCATCTTTCTTGCTGCTTCAAGTTCAGCAGCCATACCTCTCCTCTCCTCTCCTAGTTCAGCAGCCATACCTCTCCTCTCCTAGTTCGGCAGCCATACCTCTTCTCTCCTAGTTCAGCAGCCATACCTCTCCTCTCCTAGTTCAGCAGCCATACCTCTACTCTCCTAGTTGGGCAGCCATACCTCTCCTCTCCTAGTTCAGCAGCCATACCTCTCCTGTCCTAGTTCAGCAGCCATACCTCTCCTGTCCTAGTTCAGCAGCCATACCTCTCCTCTCCTCTTCTAGTTCAGCAGCCATACCTCTCCTCTCCTCTTCTAGTTCAGCAGCCATACCTCTCCTCTCCTCTTCTAGTTCAGCAGCCATACCTCTCCTCTCCTCTTCTAGTTCAGCAGCCATACCTCTCCTCTCCTCTTCTAGTTCAGCAGCCATACCTCTCCTCTCCTAGTTCAGCAGCCATACCTCTCCTCTCCTAGTTCATCAGCCATACCTCTCATCTCCTAGTTCATCAGCCATACCTCTCCTCTCCTAGTTCAGCAGCCATACCTCTCCTCTCCTAGTTGAGCAGCCATACCTCTCCTCTCCTAGTTCAGCAGCCATACCTCTCCTCTCCTAGTTCAGCAGCCATACCTCTCCTCTCCTAGTTCAGCAGCCATACCTCTCCTCTCCTAGTTCAGTAGCCATACCTCTCCTGTCCTAGTTCAGCAGCCATACCTCTCCTCTCCTAGTTGGGCGTGCCAGATCAGGTGAGCGTTTGGTCTCAATTAAATAGAGTAGTCTATA
Source organism: Coregonus lavaretus (assembly GCF_964263955.1). Classification (NCBI taxonomy): domain Eukaryota; kingdom Metazoa; phylum Chordata; class Actinopteri; order Salmoniformes; family Salmonidae; genus Coregonus; species Coregonus lavaretus. The sequence continues at coordinate 610,340 of NW_028166934.1, forward strand.
TATGAATGGATGGAGAAGCATGGGCAGTTATCTTCCCAAGGAAATTAACTTCCTAAATATTATTAGGCTATACAGTTCCTATGGAAAGTATACACCCACTAGAACTTCTTTCACATTTTGTTGCTTTAAAAAGTGGGATTGAAATAGATTTGATTATAATTTTCCGTAATTCATAAAATAAAACAAAATAATGTGTAAGTGAAAACAAAATTCTACAAATTTGTACAATCAAATCCAAATACATAACTAAAATATAGTCATTGCATAAGTATTCACCCCCTTTGTTTAGGCAAGCCTAAATTAGTTCATAAGTAAAGTTGGGCTTTACCAATCACATAATAAGTGATATAGACTCAGTAAATAATAGCGGTTAACATGATTTTGTGAATGACTAACCCTTCCTCTGTCCCCACATACAACATCTGGAAGGTCCCTCAGTCAAGTATTGATTTTCAAACAGATTCAACTACATACAGTGAGGGAAAAAAGTATTTGATCCCCTGCTGATTTTGTACGTTTGCCCACTGACAAAGAAATGATCAGTCTATAATTTTAATGGTAGGTTTATTTGAACAGTGAGAGACAGAATAACAACAACAAAATCCAGAAAAACGCTTGTCAAAAATGTTATAAATTGATTTGCATTTTAAATGAGGGAAATAAGTATTTGCATATATTATAATAATATATAATATTAACATATAGCATGTGACTACTCACAATAATCCCCAATAATGACCACCTGCAACCCTGTACATGTGACTATTCACAATAATCCCAAAAAATTATCACCTGCAACCCTGCACATGTGACTATTCACAATAATCCCCAATAATAATGACCACCTGCAATCCTGTACACGTGACTATTCACAATAATCCCCAACAATGACCACCTGCAACCCTGCACATGTGACTATTCACAATAATGATCACCTGCAACCCTGTACATGTGACTACTCACAATAATCCCCAATAATGACCACCTGCAACCCTGTATATGTGACTATTGACACTAATCCCCAATAATGACCTGCAACCCTGTACATGTGACTATTCCCAATAATCCACAATAATGACCACATGCAACCCTGTACATGTGACTATTCACAATAAACCCCAATAATGACCACCTGCAACCCTGTAAATGCGAGTATTGACACTAATCCCCAATAATGACCTGCAACCCTGTACATGTGACTATTCCCAATAATCCACAATAATGACCACATGCAACCCTGTACATGTGACTATTCACAATAATCCCCAATAATGACCACCTGCAACCCTGCACATGTGACTATTCACAATAATGATCACCTGCAACCCTGTACATGTGACTACTCACAATAATCCCCAATAATGACCACCTGCAACCCTGTACATGTGACTATTGACACTAATCCCCAATAATGACCTGCAACCCTGTACATGTGACTATTCCCAATAATCCACAATAATGACCACATGCAACCCTGTACATGTGACTATTCACAATAAACCCCAATAATGACCACCTGCAACCCTGTAAATGCGACTATTGACACTAATCCCCAATAATGACCTGCAACCCTGTACATGTGACTATTCCCAATAATCCACAATAATGACCACATGCAACCCTGTACAGGTGACTATTCACAATAAACCCCAATAATGACCACCTGCAACCCTGTACATGTGACTATTCACAATAATGACCTGCAACCCTGTACATGTGACTATTCACAGTAATCCCCAATAATGACCACATGCAACCCTGAACATGTAACTATTCACAATAATCCCCAATAATGACCACCTGCAACCCTGTGCATGTGACTATTAACAATAAACCCCAATAATGACCACTTGCAACCCTGTACATGTGACTATTGACAATAATCTCAATAATGACCACCTGCAACCCTGTACATGTGAATATTCACAATAAACCCCAATAATGACCACCTGCAACCCTGTACATGTGAATATTCACAATAATCCCCAATAATGACCACCTGCAACCCTGTACATGTGAATATTGACACTAATCTCAATAATGACCACCTGCAACCCTGTACATGTGACTATTCCCAATAATCCACAATAATGAGAGCCTGCCAGGGCGGATTGCAGAGGTCTTGAAAAAGAAGGGTCAACACTGCAAATATTGACTCTTTGCATAAACGTAATGTAATTGTCAATAAAAGCCTTTGACACTTATGGAATGCTTGTAAATGTACTTCAGTATACCATAGTAACATCTGACAAAAATATCTAAAAACACTGAAGCAGCAAACTTTGTGAAGACCAATACTTGTGTCATTCTAAAACTTTTACACCACGACTACAGACCAGTATCCCTTCTTTCTTTTCTTTCCAAAACTATTGAGCGTGCCGTCTTTAGCCAACTCTCTTGCTATCTCTCTCAGAATGACCTTCTTGATCCAAACCAGTCAGGTTTCAGGACTGGTCATTCAACTGAGACTGCTCTTCTATGTGTCACAGAGGCTCTCCGCACTGCTAAAGCTAACTCTCTCTCCTCTGCTCTTGTCCTTCTAGACCTGTCTGCTGCCTTTGATACTGTGAACCATCAGATCCTCCTCTCCACCCTCTCCGAGCTGGGCATCTCCGGCGCGGCTCACTCCTGGATTGCGTCCTACCTGACCGGTCGCTCCTACCAAGTGGCGTGGCGAGAAGCTGTCTCCGCACCACGTGCTCTCACCACTGGTGTCCCCCAGGGCTCAGTTCTAGGCCCTCTCCTTTTCTCCCTATACACCAAGTCACTTGGCTCTGTCATATCCTCACATGGCCTCTCCTATCATTGCTACGCTGACGATACACAACTAATCTTCTCCTTTCCCCCTTCTGATAACCAGGTGGCGAATCGCATCTCTGCATGTCTGGCAGACATATCAGTATGGATGACGGATCACCACCTCAAGCTGAACCCTGGCAAGACGGAGCTGCTCTTCCTCCCGGGGAAGGACTGCCCGTTCCATGATCTCGCCATCATGGTTGACAACTCCGCTGTGTCCTCCTCCCAGAGTGCGAAGAGCCTAGGCGTGACCCTGGACAACACCCTGTCGTTCTCCGCCAACATCAAGGCGGTGACCCGCTCCTGCAGGTTCATGCTCTACAACATTCGGAGAGTACGACCCTGCCTTACACAGGAAGCGGCACAGGTCCTAATCCAGGCACTTGTCATCTCCCGTCTGGACTACTGCAACTCGCTGTTGGCTGGCCTCCCTGCCTGTGCCATTAAACCCCTACAACTCATCCAGAATGCCGCAGCCCGTCTGGTGTTCAACCTTCCCAAGTTCTCTCACGTCACCCCCCTCCTCCGCACACTCCACTGGCTTCCAGTTGAAGCTCGCATCCGCTACAAGACCATGGTGCTTGCCTATGGAGCAGTGAGGGGAACGGCACCTCTGTACCTTCGGGCTCTGATCAGTCCCTACACCCAAACGAGGGCATTGCGTTCATCCACCTCTGGCCTGCTGGCTCCCCTTCCTCTGCGGAAGCATAGTTCCCGCTCAGCCCAGTCAAAACTGTTCGCTGCTCTGGCACCCCAATGGTGGAACAAGCTCCCTCACGACGCCAGGACAGCGGAGTCACTCACCACCTTCCGGAGGCATTTGAAACCCCACCTCTTTAAGGAATACCTGGGATAGGATAAAGTAATCCTTCTACCCCCCCCCCCCCAAAAAAAAAATTGTAAAGTGGTTATCCCACTAGCTATAGGGTGAACGCACCAATTGGTGAGTCGCTCTGGATAAGAGCGTCTGCTAAATGACGTAAATGTGCCCTTGAGCAAGGCACTTAACCCTAATTGCTCGTGTAAGTCGCTCTGGATAAGAGCGTCTGCTAAATGACTAAAATGTAAATGTAAATGACTGTACTGCTTGATTTCTGTGATTGGATTGGAAATGTTTGGTTTATAATATAAAAAGCGGATTGTTTTTAATGTTGTTTTATAATGTAGAAGAGGTGCTTTGCATTACATTGATGAGGGTGGGCAGACCTTGACCAATGGTTGAGTAACGATGTAGCTAATTTTCCCTCAACATCGGACACTCCCTAACTTCGGACTCTCTCTAGCGGTTGGAGGACTAAATCACCTCGAGTTCGACATTTAAATGGACTGGAAAATAACTGTACGTTTTGCGACTAACGACACCCTTCTAGCTAGCTGACCACCGATTTTAATTGCAATTTTTGTAAGTTAAGTTCGGTTTTGAGAGTTTTCAAAAAAGTTATATGTACACGTTTTGTGGAACACGCTGCATATTGTAAAATTAGACTGCGCGACAGACCACACCTCATTTAATATCCAACTTTTTACCTTTGAAATATAGCAAACTGATTTTCTAATGTTGCTAGCTTAGTTGCTAAATGTTGATAGAACTGCTAAGACAGCAAAAAGGAAAGAAATTGTAAGCGTTAGATAATACATATCACGAAAACAGCTGAATGTTGTCAAGTTTGACCTTTTCAGAATTGGAGTCCTTTGACGGGGGCGTTTTGCACAATCTGCAAAAATGTATTTTGAACCATGAATATTTTGACACCTATCACTGTTGGCTATGTTCTTCATCTTACAACAGCTACATAGAGGCAGTACTTAGTCAAATGTTACAATGTATGCATCAGTCCCCTGTAGCTCATGGCATTTGCAACGCCAGGGTTGTGGGTTTGTTTCCCACGGGGGGCCAGTGTGAAAAATGTATGCACTCACTAACTGTAAGTCGCTCTGGATAAGAGCGTCTGCTAAATGACTAAAACGTAAATGTAAATATTAAACTAACTGGGACACTAATTTTCATTACAGATAACATCAAACTAAAAACGTGGGTACACTTTCAGTTAATGTGAAAACTTTCATCACCACCTTTCAATGCCTTAGCTTTGAAATGTAAATGTTTATACATATTCAGATTGAGTTATCTGTCTAAAATGTGTCTAGTATGCCAAGTTATTTAGCTACATGTATTAACACCACAGCATGGAGAAAGTCAAGAGGAAGCAGTGGAGTGAGGTGGATATGTTCCATGCCATGGAGGACTGCGGGGCAGGGATAGCTATCCGCCAGGCTGCCAAGGTTAGGCATCTTTTGTTTTTAGGAGATTACCATGTGTATGTGAATTTTATCTGCTAGTAACAGTTTTATTTTCTTATCTACCAAGGTGCATGGTGTACCTCGGCAGACCCTGGCAGACAGGCTGAGCGGCCGGGTGACCCATGGTTGTCGCAGTGGACCACCCACATTGCTTGCACCAGAGGATGAACATTCTCTGGTGCAGTACTGTATCTACTGCGCCAGCCATGGGTTCCCCTTCACCAGACAGAGGCTGATGAAATACGCTGACAAAATAAGCTGGTATTTGGTGTTCTATGCATTTATGTATGTAGATTGGTGGACTGACTGTTCTCAATGTGTGTGATGTAAATGTGGATGTGTATGGTGATGCCAAAACAAACATGTTCATCCTGGATGGACAATTATACATTCTATTCTATTGTAGGTTTCGGCACCCAGGGGAAACAATCCCACCACTTGGGAAGAGGTGGTGGGAAATGTTCAGGAAGAGGCACAAGAACCTGAGCATGAGGCCGGACACCCTGGACAGGGGGAGAGTATTCCGCTACCCGTACCAGCGCTGCAAGGACATGCGCTATGTGGTGGAAGGGTTTAAGAAGTGTGGCCTCTTCCCTTTTCACCCTTCAGCCATTGAAGGGTCCCGTTTAATGCCGTCTCGGTCCCTACCGGGTCCCACCACCGCCTCTCCTGGAACCAGCAGCACAGTGCCGTCCATCAGCACCTCCTCCCCAGTGACCAGAGGAGGACCCTCAGCCCCTGCTCCAGTCCCAGCCCTAGAAGAGCACCCCCTAATAGAGGGTGGGCTGATAGCGAAGGACCTGGGGCACATCCTTACTGTCCTGAAGTATCAGCCAGACCGATACAGAAGACTCCCTGTGGTCGCCACATGCCTCACCGGGGAGGAATACACGCGCCAGTGGCAGGAGAGGGGTGAGAAGGAGAGGGCCGAGGCAGAGGAGAAAGAGCGTCGGGCAGCCCTCAGATCACAGTGGGCACAGGAGAGGGCTGCCATGGATGAGACCATTGACGCCATCGCCTCTGCTGGACCCCCTGCTCCTGACAGCTGCATCACCACTGCCAGTGCCTCCCAGTGTGCAACACCTGTAGGAGCCGCCGGAGTCCCCAGCTGCAGAAGAAGGCCACGTGCCTACTCTCCCAGCCACACCATCGTTGGCCCCTCAACCCCACCATTACAAACACAAGCTCCTCCAAGCCATCATCGGCGGTTTTGTCCACCACCACAAAAGTTGAAAGGGGTTTTCATGAAACATACTCTGTCTAACACTACTTTTTCTCAAACTGCAGCACAGAAAAGTAAGAGAAAAGCTCCACCGGTCACCTCTGTCACGCCACCCATGGCACCACTCTCAGGTACTTCATCCGTTTTTCTCTCTCTCTCAGTTATATCAATTACTATTGTTGTTGAAGAACTTCTACATTTTGCAAAACCATGTTAATAAATTTGATTATTATTTTATTCTTTACAAAAGAAGACACCACCCGCTGCGGGGAGCATGATCCGCCTGCAAGCTCCTCTCAGGAGTGTAGATCCGAGGTGCCATGGGTGTGCTGTGACTTCTGCCAGCACTGGTTCCACTGCAGGTGTGTGCTGTGGGATCCAGAGGTAGCGGTGGAGCTGGATTTATATTGTGATTTTTGTGACAATATAGGGATGGAGGTGGAGATTTAAATTGTTTGTTTTGTTTGTGTTCATATGAAATTATTTATTTGTACAAAAAAATAAATGTCTAAAATATAATATATATATTATTGTATTTCTTCCTTTACTTTCCAAGTGCACCTCTGCAACACAAACTCCAACAGTGTTTTCATTGTTTATGTCAATGCACATAACTGAAATTAAAGTTTTATTTGATGCAAATTATGAATACATGCTAATTGCTAACCCGTTAGCTAACATTTTTACGACACCAATAATCACATAACATTGATGGCTTGATCACAAGATAACACTGTTGAAGGTAATATATTTCTTAAAGCTGTTGAATATGCCGATAACACGGGGTTCCACGCTAGCTAGTGTTGCCATAAACAACTGGTAGCTATGGAATAGTAATTTCTCTGTTATCATACCAGCGTAGGACGGCACTCTTGTGGGAAGACAGCTTGGTAGCTGCGTCCAAGCTGCATTGTACCGATACGTTGTTGGTAGTGCATTGTACATTATTGTTTGCTTTCCGCGATTGGAAATGCATTTTATTGGCATGAGGAAGCGTTATTACGGTAATTAGCAACTGTTTTGCATTGGATTGTTGGGTATTGTGCATGTAGCGTTGTTATGACTTGCTATTTATGAATTGTCCATGTTTGTAAAACAGTGCAGTAGCCTGTATTATTGCTGCAAGACGGCCGTGCGTGGCTGCAAATACATTGTGTGTAATTGTACTATCGATTATTATCCATCCTGTGTTATCAGCAAGCGAAAATAGTTGTGCCCCCTTAGTCATTTCTGATGCCCCCTTGCCGAGTTCATCCTGCCGCCGGGCCTGGCTACGAGTAACCAGCTAAACTACACAAATGATTTTCCAAAAGTCAAGGACAATTAAATGCATGCAGTGTAAAAGCATGAAGTAGGCTACAAAGAACCGTTATAAAAATGTGTAAAATTAATCTGAACTCACCTGATTCATTGTAGAAACGTGTGTTTATGGTCAATTGCAGAGTTCAGGCGAAGTTCTGCCTAAAGTCAAAAGACAAAATGGAGAATAGAGAACATGAGAGAACAAGGACTTCCGCCAACATACAAAATAATAATACAGCAGTAGTCTGCTTAGCTCATTTTCAAAAGTTACAGTCCGATATCATTTTAACATTCCTCCTTTGTTCAATCATGTTGTCTGGTGTTCTACTCTGCACGGAGCGTAAAGTCACAAGAGAAAAGAGCCAGGCTCCGCCTTCACTTCCGTTCAACTTAAACGTTGGGATTCGGCCAACATACAAATAATGCTCCAGTCGTAGGAAGCCTTCTGCTTTTAGTAGCTCATTTTCTAAAGTTAACGCAGTTTCTCTGGACCCCGCAAGGTTGGACTTTGGGCTTCTCCCTAATATTAAAATAAAATCGAATGTTTCAGCCAGATATCCACTCACAAACCGATCGCTGTACATCGTGCTGAAATAGCGACATGTCTATGCGGCTGCGTGCCTAATTAATCGATGATAGGGTTCCAGTGGTGCAAGAGAATGTAAAGCTTTGCTTTAGCTAATGGATAAAGGTTTATTGGTAGGCCTCTATTTGGTCGTCATTTTCTCATGTTTACATTTTAGAAAATTTAGCAGACGCTCTTATCCAGAGTGACTTACAGTTACTGAGTGCATTTAAAAAAAATATATACTGGCCCCCGTGGGAATCGAACCCACAACCCTGGCGTTGCAAACGCCATGCTCTACCAACTGAACTACACGGGGCTTAATGTTTCACGAAATCTATACACGGTGTCATAATGCTGCAATTTCTTTAGACTGCTGGCTGGTGGCAATAATGTCATTACTTGTTCAGTAATTAAAGCTGGACATTCAAACATTGCAGATTTTAAAATAAATTGTCCATGCATACTAATCAGCTACCAATTGATTTTTAAAATAATATACAACTGTCCTGTAGCTGCTACCTGAACCTGCATGACATGAACCCTCCTCGTGCTCTCTCCCAGCTTGGATAGAACGCTGTTGTGCGTAAAACCAGTCTATTAATGCCAAATAATACTGTCAGCACGCCCTCGAAACATTAGCTTACTAGGGATTGTTTCATTATTCAGTGTACTATCTTTAGCTACTGTGCCTTCAGAATGGATCCATACCCCTTGACTTATTCCACATTTTGTTGTGTCTCTCCCAGCTTGGATAGAACACTGTTGTGCATAAATATTGTAGCTCCTCCAGTGACAGGCATGAGGCAAGAGGTCTTGATTTGAATACAGGGCTTTAATGCTGATCAACCCGTGAGAACTGGTTTAAAGAAAGAAAAAATACATTAACAAAATAATGCCATATGCATGTCTCACACATCTGGCGTTATAATCAAGCTCATACAGCTAGACACTTTATGTATATTTTACACCAAAAAATGACGCACGTAAACACAAACACCCTCATAGCAAAATAAATAGTCAACAAACCTCATTGCTGCTTATCACACAGAGGTGCTAAACATCCTTTTAAATGTCATTTATCTTCTTCTGTATACTTTCTTTGTAAGTATGCACTTAAACACGATAACAGTGGAAAAATAATTCGTTTTTTTGCGATAAAGTTTTCTCGGTGCGTCGCTAAAGGCGCTCGGGTGACAACACTCGGGCGGAACCAATAATTAGTTCCGTCTTGCTGTAAACGTAAAATTCAGAAGAAATTAAATAATAAAAAGTGCAAATACATGAAATAAACTAAAGTGCTAATACATTAAATAAACTGGCGACAGAGGCAGTTACACTCCCACCTAATCACAAGTGATTTCTTAAAACTTGGAGACAAACCTACTGCATGAATAAATAAAATGAAACTCTGTCCTAATAAACAACTAATAAACTGTGTGTGAGTGTATGATAGAACCATCAGTCTGCTTCTAGCAATGTAACTGTTTTCTGAATGGGTCTCTTCAGGTAAACAGGTTTGGCTGTACGCTTTCCTCTTCCATCCAGGGAGGAGTCACTGATGAGTAACTTGAGTCTCCTCACTCTTTCTGTTGAGACTTCTAGCTCACTCAGAAAAAAGAAAAAAGAGAAAATAATAATATATAAATATAAATAGATAAAAGAGAAGCAAATGGATCTGATGTGTTCAATTAAATGGGGAATGAGTGATTTCTTTAAGTTTCTTAGATGCTCGGATATGTTACGTTATGTGTGCATGCGCAGCTTCACTAGAGACTTAAATTATGGCACCTGGTAATCATTTCACGACAGACAATCATCAGGAGCACACAGCCCGTTGGTATGTAACTGCGAACTACTCACAGTCTAGTATTAATGTTTAAGTCACTTATATGTTTGAGCACTAAACGTTTACCTCACTGTGTCGGTGTTAGTTGGCCGAGAGTAACTTGTGGCTCGCTGGGTGCGGTAGCTCAGCGACCCAGATGCTGTATAGCATTAGGCTATCATTATCAGCCATTGCGTTGTGCTGATTGTTCGGCGCACTCTGCTGGTTTCTGGTGGCGGTGGTGATAGCGGAGGTTTGGTTCGGTGATCCATGGTGGAGCGCCGCGTTGTGTTGCGTTTGTGCATGGGTGGGTCCTTTGGACAAGGCATGTGGTGGCATGGGTTCTGGGTCCTGTGGCAGCATCCGTGGCAACGGCGGAGTCGCTGTGCGCATGCTCCTCTGGCGCTAGGCATTCTGGGTGATGTAGTCAGTACTGTTTTAAGCCTGATTAGCCACATTTTGATGGTGTTGTAGGCTTATTTTGATTTTCATTATTTTCATTATTATTATATTATATTATTTGAATAATATTTACATTATATATTTGAATAATATATTGTCATTATTTGTTTGTTGTAATTCAGGTTTATGACCTGTGGTCATAGGATTTAAAATAAAATTTAAGGACAAAACACGAGTCATGACATTGTGTGCTTCCTGGTGAGCCTTTTCGGAGGGCTAAATAACGAAAAGTCCGAACAGTCATAAACCACGGTTCTCCTTTTACATGGATAATGCAAGGACTAGAACATTCGTCATGAGACTAACTTCTGATAAGCTAACAGTCCACCTATAAAGCTGTCTGCTCATCTGCTGACTTACTAGGCAAATCATTAATGAGTGAAAGCCAAGAAGAGGATAGAGTCTACAGTTAAAGGACTACTTAAAACCCAGTTGGCGGAAAACACGTGAATTTGAGTTAAACGCTAGAAAAGTTGGCAAGATGGCAGCATCAGAGGAGGAGCTGGAGAGGCTAAAACAGAAGCGGTCAGCAGCCCAGACTGTGTTCACTAGAAGAGCAAATTACCTCGTCTCCAGAGCTAGTGCACTGGGGGAAAGTGAAATGAGAAGTGAGTGGAGGAACTTTAAAGTGGATCACTCCAGAGTCAGAGATGCAGGATTTGAGTATGCCATGGCCCTGAGAGAAGTGGACGACGATGAAGTCAAAAAGAAGGCGGAAAACATTGACGGAAAAACAGCAGAATGTGACTGTAAGTTTGATGAAACTGAACAAATCATCCTGATCAACTTCTGGACAAGGTTCGCTGAGGCGGAAATTACCACCCTCAGTGAAGAGGCTGGATCAGCCATGGACCAGGCCGAGGCAACCGATCACCACCATATGACCAGAAGGGAATGTGAATTGATTCATAGGAACCTGGAATGGGAGGTCTACGACTTCGAACAAGGATTGGATGAGTGGAAGGATTTGATCCCTCGGTCCAAGGCAACAGAGTCAAAGGACCAGATCCGGAAGTTGAAGAAAAGGCGTGGAAAACTGTGGGATGAGTGGGCATGGAAAGGCGGTTCTCAATCTGACAACGAAGAGAAACTGGGAAGAGAAGCAATTGTGGAGCAGGAGGAGCCAGTTGGGGCTTACAACTACAGGCCCCAGATCAGCCTAGAACGTGCACGCTTGCCCATGTTTGCTGGTAATATGAGGGATTATTACCGCTGGAAAGCTGAATGGGAGGACTTGCAACGTCTGGGAAACCCTCATGGATTGGAAAATGTGAGGAAATTCCATCTCCTGGGAAGCCTAGATGAAAAAGTCAAGAGGGACCTCGTATTGTCCAGCTGTGGATCCGCCAATGACGTGTTCAGGCTCCTGGACAACAAGTACGGAAATAAGCCGAAAATAGTGCTGCTGATTGCACAAGAAGTGCAAGGACTTTTCCCCATTAAAGGAAACCATCCGAGGAAGACAATCGAACTGATTCAAGCCGTGGAGAGAGCTCTTCGTGACCTACAAGTCTTAGGGGAGGAAGATGCTGTAAAGAACCGAGTGGTTGTGCAGTCGATTGAAAGTAAGCTTCCTGACTCCCTGAAAGAAAAGTGGATAACACACAAAAATGACCCTGGAAGCGGGTTTTCACCACGTAACCACTTCGACTGTCTACTGCAATACTTGAAAAAGCAGGAGGACATTCTCGAGGAGCTAGACCAGCTACAGCCTAGCCCGGTGGACAATACTGAGAGGTCAAGCGAAAAGAAAAAGGAAAGGAGGGCATTCACCAGAGCCACATCAGGAAACACCCTAAAGGGCTCTCAACCAAGCTCATGCATCACATGTGGAGACAACGAGCACGGAGGTAGGCTGTTCGCCTGCAAGGTCTTCAAGAAGCTCAATCTGACAGGCAAGAAGGCTCAGCTTAGGAGAGCAGGAGCATGCTTTAAGTGCTTGCGCCTTCATGGTGACGATGGCGGCTGCACACAAAAGTATCTATGCTCAAAGGATGACTGTCAGAAAGAGGGCTCTTCAGACCACAATTACTTGCTCTGTCCAAAGCCACAGATCAAGAAGAGAGAGGAAAAGAGCGGAGAGCAGAGCGAGGCAAAATTGGGGAAAAGGGGACTTGGACTAACCAACAAACAGGAGGAGCTCTTTGCCAAACTTTCTCCAGAGCTGCGAGCAGAGTTCAAAGAAGCCTTTTCAAATAAGATCACGACAAAAGTGTGTGCTAGCACTGGTTGTGAGCCAAAAGAGTGCCCTGTCATTATGATGCTGTTGGATGTGACGACAAATTCTGGCCAGCTAGTCGGTACGTTGATTGACCTCGCTTCAGATACTAATTATATCTCTAATAAAGCAGCAGAGCGTCTTAAGCTAAATGGTGAGAACATTAAGTTGATTGTCCAAGGTGTTGGAGGGATGGAGAAAACCATTACTACCAAGAAGTATACCCTGAGGCTAAGAGTAAAAACTCCCAAAGGTACAATAGCAGTGCACAAACTCCTTTGTTACGGCTTGGAAGATGTTGCGAAAGTGAACCAGGCTGTCACGCCACAGCAACTGCAGAAGTTCTTTCCAAATGTTCCACTCAAGGACTTGGTCCGGCCCGGAAAGATCGACCTGTTGATTAGCCACAGGGAGGGTCGCCTGGTCCCACAGCCAGTCAGAGTAGTTGGAGACCTCGTCCTCTGGGATGGCCCCCTTGGGAAGACTGTTGGTGGAACGCATCCTGACCTCTTTGAAGTGATAGACCTAGCAGTGCACAGGTCTGAAACACATTTCGCTAGGTCAATGAGAACAGCTTCAAGGGCGTACAAAGAGATTCTCGTGAAGACGGAAGGACCCAGTGGAGTTTCGGTGGAACGAGAAGAAGCAATCCTCCGAAACACTGCAGCTACCAACAAAGACGTTTTTGAATGGTTCAGGTGGGACAGTATTGGCGCTGCCTGTGACCCTCAGTGTGGTGGCTGCAGATGCGGTAGGTGCCCCCCTGGAGGCAAGGAAATGACCCTAGGAGAGGAAAGAGACTTGGAGAAAATAAAGGAATGTCTCACCTACGTGCAAGCTGACAAGCACAGCGAATCCCCTCACTGGGACGCAGCTTACCCGTGGAAAGGAGACCCCGCAACGCTGCCTGACAATCGACGTGCAGTGGAAGCGACCTTTTTAAACACTGAGAAACGACTGGAGAGGGAGCCGGAATGGAAGGCTGCGTACAGAGAGCAAATCCACGATATGGTCTCAAGAGGGGCTGCCGTTAAAGTCACCCAAGAGGAAATTGATAGCTGGAAGGGACCTAAGTGGTATATCAGTCATTTAGTTGCTCCTAATCCTCACTCAACCACTACCCCTGTAAGAATCGTCTGGAACAGTAGCCAAGAATTCATGGGAATAAGTTTAAATGATCTACTGTACAAGGGTCCTGACGTCCTAAATCAGATAAGGGGCGTGCTTCTGAGACTCAGGACTGGGTTGTACGCTGCCCTGGGCGATGTGAAAAAAATGTACAACTCTGTCTGGCTAGAAGACAAAGAAGTACACCTCCATCGATTCCTCTGGAGAGACAATCCTGAGGAGGTGATCGAAGTCTTTGCTGTCGTCAGGGTCAACATTGGCGATAAACCTGCTGGTTGTATCGCCCAGATGGCAATGAGAGAAACAGCCAACCTGCCCCAGTTTGCAGCCATGGTTGAGGAGCGCAGAGTTGTGGTAGAAGATAGTTATGTGGATGACATCTTGACGTCCCACAATGACTTGCGGATACTGGAGAAAATCACCAAAGGAGTGGAAAATATCTTAAAGGCTGGAGGTTTCTCCCTTAAGCCATGGGTCTTATCAGGCCAAAGTGGGAGGTCCGCAACCACAACTGGTGCCAGTATCGGTAAGACAACTGTGAGTGTGCCCAAAACACTGGTGTTACCCAACCAGATGCGGGACGAAGAAAGCAAAGCACTTGGAGTCGGCTATGAACCAGAGACTGACAAACTTCGGGTGATGATCTCCGTAAATTTCTCAAAGAAGAGAGGAAAGATGAGGACAGGAGTCGATTTGCGCGAAGAGGAGGTCAGAGGTAAAACTCCAAACCCATTGACCCGTCGGATGCTGCTAAGCCAGATCGCTGGATTCTACGACCCCATTGGTCTTGCCACACCCGCAAAGCAGAAAGGGGTGATGCTTGTGAGAGATGCTTACCAAGAAGTGAGTAGAAGCAGGCCAGTTAAGGACACCTGGGATTACCCACTCTCACCAAAACTACGGGAGGCTTCCATAAGACTCCTCGAAGAATATGTGAGACTTGCCCAGATCAGATTCGAAAGAAGCCTCACACCAACCGGAACCATAGGCCATCCAATGGGAGTCACGTTTTCAGATGGGAGTGAGGCTTCCTACGGCGTGGTGCTCTATCTCCGTTGGGAGACGCAGAATGGGGTCGTAGTGAGGCTGGTTGAGTCAAAAGCAAAGCTTACCCCTCTCAACCAGAAAGGAGACGTGATTAAAGCAGAGGTATGTGGTGCTGTCTTTTTGATCCGCCTGAGAAAATACCTTGTAAAGCACTGCCGCATCAAGGTCGCACGCTGGGTCCACTTCGTGGATAGCCAAACAATCCTGGGAGCAATTCACAAGGATAGCTATGGCTACCAAACTTTCTTTGCTAACCGCATCGGAGAAATCCAGAAGGGTGGACCAGTGGAAGACTGGAGGTGGATTGAGGGCAACCTGAACATAGCAGACATCATCACAAGGGGAGCAACTCCTGAGGAACTCGATGAAGGGTCAGAGTGGCAACAAGGCCCAGAGTTCCTGAGTTGGCCTGAGGCTGAGTGGCCTGTGAAAACGGCCAGTGAGATAGTGACCAGCGTGGCTGATGACGTTAAAAGGTTGCAGAGAAGAGCGTTCTCAGCTGTAGTCACCAGGTCTCAGGCAGAGAAATTCTCAGGCCCCAGCAATACTGATGTTGGGGCAAACTTGCAAGACTCCGCACCGCAACCGCAGATGAAAGACAAATTCTTCAAGATCCGTCACATTGGTTGTTGATTGTTGCTAGACAACAGTGGCGGTAAGTGCCGTTTATGATGAGGGAGGACCATTATTTATTTTTTAATGAGCATGGCCTTATTTCTATTACAGCATGTTGGATGACTGTCATTCATATTCCATTCACCCAGTTCAATGTAACATCGATAGGTTTAGGCTACTACATGATACTTACATTTTCCCTATACCCATCATGAGGTTGCTACAACCTAGTCTATGAATGAAAGTTTACAACGTAGGTGACATGTGGACAGTGACACATTCAATACCACCTTGCACACTCTTGCCTGCAATTAGCTTATCTACGGTGTAATCATTTGTCCAACAGTTGCAAACAAGAGTTTCTAATGGACAAATTCAGATATGTTTATATGTTTGAGCCGGGTGTTTGAGTAACTAAACTAGCCAGCTAGCTAACATAGCATCCCTCTGTTGGAGCCGGGTGTTTGAGTAACTAAACTAGCCAGCTAGCTAACATAGCATCCCTCTGTTGGAGCAGGGTGTTTGAGTAAATAAACTAGCCAGCTAGCTAACATAGCATCCCTCTGTTGGAGCAGGGTGTTTGAGTAACTAAACTAGCCAGCTGCATTTGCTAGCTAAGTAAGTGACTCTGAAAGTGAAAAGAAATGATGAATTCTCTCTCTCTTCCTTCTCCTTCATTTTTGAATAAATTAGTTTGTTGAAAACTGCTAAACTATTGTCTTTATCTCTCTTTGAGTCAACTACTCACTATATTTTATGCACTGCAGTGCTAGCTAGCTAGCTGTAGCTTGTGCTTTCAGTAATAGATGAATTCTCTGATCCTTTGATTGGGTGGACAACATGTCAGTTCATGCTGCAAGAGCTCTGATAGGTTGGAGGACTTCCTCCGGAAGTTTATGGAAGGTAGTTGTGCTATCGTACAGAGTGCTGTTGAGGCTACTGTAGACCTTCATTGCACAACAGTGTGTTTCAATCAATTATTTGGTGACAGGTGAATATATTCAATATAGTTTTATCTAAAAAGGATGACTTTTTCAATGTTTTACCATTTTTATTTTTATGAAATTCACTGAGGAGGATGCTCTCATCCCTTTCCTACTCAGAGGAGCCTCCACTGCTAGAAAACCATTCTCAGGTCTTGCCATAGATTATCAAGTAGATTTAAGTCAAAACTGTAACTCGGTCACTCAGGAACATTCATTATCTTCTTGGTAAGCAACTCCAGCGTAGATTTGGCCTTGTGTTTTAGGTTATTGTCCTGCTGAAAGGTGAATGCATCTCACAGTGTCTGGTGGAAAGCAGACTGAACCAGGTTTTCCTCTAGGATTTTGCCTGTGCTTAGCTTCATTCCATTTATTTTTATCCTGAAAAACTCTAGTTCCTTGTTGCAAACAGGATGCATGTTTTGGATTATTTTTATTATGTACAGCCTTCCTTCTTTTCACTCTGTTATTTAGGTTAGTATTGTGGAGTGACTACAATGTTGTTGATCCATTCTCAGTTTTCTCCTATCACAGCCATTAAACTCTGTAACTGTTTAAAAGTCAGCATTCGCCTCATGGTGAAATCCCTGAGCGGTTTCCTTCCTCTCCGGCAACTGAGTTAGGAAGGATGTCTCTATCTTTGTAGAGGCTGGGTATATTGATACACCATCCAAAATGTAATGAATGAAGGGATATTCAATGTTGTCTACCCATAGGTGCCCTTCTTTGCGAGGCATTGGAAAACTTCCCTGGTCTTTGTGGTTGAATCTGTGTTTGAAATTCACTGCTCGACTGAGGGACCGTACAGATAATTGTACAGTATGTCTGGGGTACGGAGATGAGGTAGTCATTCAAAAATCATGTTAAACACTATTATTGCACACAGAGTAGAGTCCATGCAACTTATTATGTGACTTGTTGAGAAGATTTTTACTCCTGAACTTTCTTAGGCTTGTCATAACAAATAGGTTGAATTCTTATTAACTCAAGACAATTCAGCTTTTTATTTTTAATTAATTTGTTCGAAAAACATGATTCCACTTTGACATTTTGGGGTATTGTGTGTATGCCAGTGACAAAATTAATCTCAATTTAATCAATTTTAAATTCAGGGTTGTAACAACAAAATGTGAAAAAGTGGAAGGGGTATAAATACTTTCTGAAGGCACAGTATATACAGTATTTAGGGGCTATTTCGCTGTTAACTAAAGATCTCCAATACGAACAGCTCTTAGTTTTGTTATTCACTCCTCTTCACGTCATGTTAGAGAACAGCTATTAGTTGTTCACAATAACCGACAGGGTTGAGTGCCTTGTTGTTTAAATTCAATAACACCATAGAGATTTCAATCATATCAGTCTATCTTACCTTATAGGCCTAACTCAATATTAGGGACCTAATAACACCATAGAGAATCAAATCAAGCTTTATTTATACAGCACATTTCAGACATGGAATGGAACACAATGTGCTTCACAGGAAAAAAACTAATAAAAACAATTAAAATAAAACTAAATATTTACTACACAAATATAAGAGGATAAAAAACTAAAGAATTACAATAAAAACTGCACGACTAAAAAGCACCCTGAGGAAAAGCACCACTAAAAAGGTGTGTTTTAAGATCTATTTTTTAAAATGCCACAGTTTCGTTCCCCCTCAGGTTCTCTGGCTATTCCAGAGGCTGGGAGGCATAGTAACTAAAGGCTGCCTCTACATGCCTCTTGGACCTAGGCTTTGGGATAGTTAAAAAGGCCAGTGACACTGCAGGCCTTTTCTCTAATCAGAGCTTTCTGCCTCTCCCCAAGACAAAACTCACTGCTGTTAATCAGATATCCATCCTCCTCCCCCTCCTCCCCTTTCACTGTAATAATAATAATAATAATAATAATATGCCATTTAGCAGACGCTTTTATCCAAAGCGACTTACAGTCATGCGTGGATACATTATTATTATTATTTTTTGTGTATGGGTGGTCCCGGGGATCGAACCCACTACCTTGGCGTTACAAGCGCCGTGCTCTACCAGCTGAGCTACAGAGCACCACTTTGACAGTCATCTCCCCCTCCTCCCCTTTCACTGTGATATCCTCCTCTTCCTCTTTCACGAAAATGTTCAGCCCCAGAGCTTCTTTCTCCAACCAGCAGACCTCTTCTTTTGTACGAGGCGAGTAGCTTATTGACCTCCTGGTTGTGGACGTTAGTTGGCTAGCTAGTTAATTAGCATTAGCGTAGTGCTAGGCTATCTTAACAAGCTAGCTGAATAACAACATATATATATGACTAGTAAGCACACAGACTGTGTGTTTATAACCCTGCTGTTAATAGTGGTCCTCTGTAGCTCAATTGGTAGAGCATGGCGCTTGTAACGCCAGGGTAGTGGGTTCGATCCCCGGGACCACCCATACGTAAAAATGTATGCGCACATGACTAAGTCGCTTTGGATAAAAGCGTCTGCTAAATGGCATATTATTATTAATTATAATATACACAAAATGCTTTTTCAGTTCTGCCCACAAATGTTCTATAGGATTGAGGTCAGGGCTTTGTGATGGCCACTCCAATACCTTGACTTTGTTGTCCTTAAGCCATTTTGCCACAATGTTGGATGTATGCTTGGAGTCATTGTCCATTTGGAAGACCTATTTGCGACCAAGCTTTAACTTCTTGACTGATGTCTTGAGATGTTGCTTTAATATATCCACATAATTTTCCTTCCGCATGATGCCATCTATTTTGTGAAGTGCACCAGTCCCTCCTTCAGCAAATCACCCCCACAGCATGATGCTGCCACCCACGTGCTTCACAGTTGGGATGGTGTTCATGGGCTTGCAAGCCACCCCCCCACCCACCCCCTACCCTTTTTCCTCCAAACATAACGATGGTCATTATGGGCAAACAGTTCTATTTTTGTTTCATCAGACCAGAGGACATTTCTCCAAAAAGTACGATCTTCGTCCCCATGTGCAGTTGCAAACCGTAGTCTGGCTTTTTTATGACGGTTTTGGAGCAGTGGCTTCTTCCTTGCCGAGCGGCCTTTCAGGTTATGTTGATATAGGACTCGTTTTACTGTGGATATAGATAACTTTTGTACCCGTTTCCTCCAGCATCTTCACAAGGTCCTTTGCTGTTTTTCTGGGATTGATTTGCACATTTCGCACCAAAGTATGTTCATCTCTTTGAGACAGAACGCGTCTCCTTCCTGAGCGGTATGACGGCTGCGTGGTCCCATGGTGTTTATACTTGCGTACTATTGTTTGTACAGTTTAACTTGGTACCTTCAGGCTTTTGGAAATTGCTCCTAAGGATGAACCAGACTTGTGGAGGTCTACCATGTTTTTTCTGAGGTCTTGGCTGATTTCATTTCATTTTCCCATGATGTCAAGCAAAGACGCACTGAGTTTGAAGGTAGGCCTGGAAATACATCCACAGGTACACCTCCAATTGACTCAAATGATGTCAATTAGCCTATCAGAAGCTTCTAAAACCATGACATCATTTTCTGGAAATTTCCAAGCTGTTTAAAGGCACAGTCAACTTAGTGTATGTAAACTTCTGACCCACTGGAATTGTGATATAGTGAATTATAAATGAAATAATCTGTTTGTAAATAATTGTCATGCACAAAGTAGATGTCCTAACCGACTTGCCAAAACTATATTTTGTTAACAAGAAATTTGTGGAGTGGTTGAAAAACAAGTTTTAATGACTCCAACCTAAGTGTACGTAAACTTCCGACTTCAACTGTATATGACATGTAATAACTAGTAAGCACACAGACTGGGTTTAAAACCCTGCTGTTAATATACAGTCGTGGTCAAAAGTTGAGAATGACACATAAATATAAATTTTCACAAAGTCTGCTGCCTCAGTTCTTATGATGGCAATTTGCATATACTCCAGACTGTTATGAAGAGTGATCAGATGAATTGCAATTAATTGCATTTTAACATGAAAATGAACTTAATCCCCCAAAAACATTTCCACTGCATTTCAGCTCTGCCACAAAAGGACCAGCTGACATCATGCCAGTGATTCTCTCGTTAACACAAGTGAGAGTGTTGACGAGGACAAGGCTGGAGATCACCCTGTCATGCTGATTGAGTTAGAATAACAGACTGGAAGCTTTAAAAAGGAGGGTGGTGCTTGAAATCATTGTTCTTCCTCTGCTAACCATGGTTACCTGCAAGGGAACACGTGCCGTCATCATTGCTTTGCACAAAAATGGCTTCACAGGCAAGGATATTGCTGCTAGTAAGATTGCACCTAAATCAACCATTTATCGGATCATCAAGAACTTCAAGGAAAGAGGTTCAATTGTTGTGAAATAGGCTTCAGGGCGGCCAAGAAAATCCAGCAAGCGCCAGGACCGTCTCCTGAAGTTGATTCAGCTGCGGGATCAGGGCACCACCAGTGCAGAGCATGCTCAGGAACAGACTGATATTCTGCAAAAGGTACAGGGATTGAACTGCTGAGGACTGGGGTAAAGTTATTTTCTCTGATGAATCCCCTTTCCGATTGTTTGGGGCATCCGGAAAAAAGCTTGTCCGGAGAAGACAAGGTGAGCGCTACCATCAGTCCTGTGTCATGCCAACAGTAAAGCATCCTGAGATCATTCGTGTGTGGGGTTGCTTCTCAGCCAAGGGAGTGGGCTCACTCACAATTTTGCCTGAGAACACAGCCATGAATAAAGAATGGTACCAACACATCCTCAGAGAGCAACTTCTCCCAACCATCCAAGAACAGTTTGGTGACGAACAATGCCTTTTCCAGCATGATGGAGCACCTTGCCATAAGGCAAAAGTGATAACTAAGTGGCTCGGGGAACAAAACATCGAAATGTTGGGTCCATGGCCAGGAAACTCCCCAGACCTTAATCCCGTTGAGAACTTGTGGTCAATCCTGAAGAGGCGGGTGGACAAACAAAAACCCACCAATTCTGACAAACTCCAAGCATTGATTAGGCAAGAATGGGCTGCCATCAGTCAGGATAATAATAATAATTGGTCATTTAGCAGACGCTCTTATCCAAAGCGACTTACAGGAGCAATTAGGGTTAAGTGCCTTGCTCAAGGGCACAGACAGATTTTTCACCTAGTCGGCTCGGGGATTAGAACCAGCGACCTTTCGGTTACTGGCACAACGCTCTTAACCAGTAAGCTACCTGCCGCCCGATGTGGCCCAGAAGTTAATTGACAGCATGCCATTGCAGAGGTCTTGAAATTGAAGGGTCAACACTGCAAATATTGACTCTTTGCATAAACTTAATGTAATTGTCAATAAAAGCCATTGACACTTATGGAATGCTTGTAATTATACTTCAGTATACCATAGTAACAGCTGAGAAAAATATCTAAAAACACTGAAGCAGCAAACTTTGTGAAGACCAATACTTGTGTCATTCTCAAAACCTTTGACCACGACTGTACATGAAATGGTCAAAAGAGCGCCGATGTTTTGGTTTCTATGTTTGCTAGCAAGCTACCGAGGAGGCTGATGAGTCTGTGTTGTTGTTGAAAAAGCTCTTAAGTCTCACATCGTCATCTGCTGACTGGAGTGGGTAACGCAGTTTGGGAAAATATTCACTATACTGTGTTCATTCTGCCAAATAATATCATGTCATTTCAAAATATGCTGAGTTGGCTGGTAGACAGGGTTGATCATGGTGATGCTGAGTTGGCTGGTAGATGGGGTTGATCATGGTGATGCTGAGTTGGCTGGTAGATGGGGTTGATCATGGTGAATTGGATGGTAGACAGGGTTCATCTTGGTGAATTGGATGGTAGACAGGGTTGATCATGGTGAGCTGGATGGTAGACAGGGTTGATCATGGTGATGGTGAGCTGGATGGTAGACAGGGTTGATCATGGTGAGTTGGATGTAACAGGGTTGATCTTGGTGATGGTGAATTGTCCTCAGACATTGTTATCAGTATTCAGATCCCTCTAACTTGCTCGCTAAGCAAACCAAATAAATCTACCTGCCAACATTTCTGAAAATCTCTGGTGAACAGACTAAACTGGTATCATAGCATCTGTCAACAGACTGTGGGACGGCAGCGACTTAAGGGACTTTTCTGACCACATCCCAACTAGTCAACATGTTAAACGGACCCTTGCCTTAACCCTAACGATAGACTTGCAGAGAGACGGGGAGGAGCTACCGCCCTGCTTTCTCTGAGCTGACCAATCCTGTTGTTGGGAAACACCCACACCATTCTGTTGTTGGGGTACGTACGCCCACACCATTCAAACAGACTATTTCACTCACATTGCAATTAATAGAAATCTGGAAATAATGGATAGTTATTTAAAGTTTTCAGAGGGTGGACCCCTTGTTGACAGTACATCAAATTACACTAAGGAAGGCCACATTAAGAACGCTTGAGGTGGCAAAACTCACCCTGTAGGGCTTCTCTCCGGTGTGTGTACACTAGTCTACCATTAACTGGACTGAGCTAACAAAAGTGGAAAGGTTACCCAACAGTGTGGTGTTTTCTCTTGTGTAAAGCCAGGCTTCCTGACTGAGTGAATCTCTTCCCACACTGATCACAGCTATAAGGTTTCTCTCCTGTGTGTGTTCTCTTGTGTAGTAGAAGTCCACGTGAAGTGGTGAAGCTCATTCCACAGTCAGAGCAGTGGTAAGGCTTTTCGCTTGTGTGTATTCTCTTGTGTCCAGCCAGGTTTCCTGACTGAGTGAATCTCTTCCCACACTGATCACAACCAAAAGGCTTCTCTCCTGTGTGTGTTCTCTTGTGTAGTAGAAGTCCACGTGAAGTGGTTAAGCTCATTCCACAGTCTGAGCAGTGGTAAGGCTTCTCTCCTGTGTGTATTCTCTTGTGTCCAACCAGGCTTCCTGAATGAGTGAATTTCTTCCCACACTGATCACAACCAAAAGGCTTCTCTCCTGTGTGTATTCTCTTGTGTAAAGCCAGGTGTCCTGACCGAGTGAATCTCTTCCCACACTGATCACAACCAAAAGGCTTCTCTCCTGTGTGTATTCTCTTGTGTAAAGCCAGGTGTCCTGACCGAGTGAATCTCTTCCCACACTGATCACAACCAAAAGGCTTCTCTCCTGTGTGTATTCTCTTGTGTAAAGCCAGGTGTCCTGACTGAGTGAATCTCTTCCCACACTGATCACAACCAAAAGGCTTCTCTCCTGTGTGTGTTCTCTTGTGTAGTAGAAGTGCACCTGAAGTGGTTAAGCTCATCCCACAGTCAGAGCAGTGGTAAGGTTTCTCTCCTGTGTGTATTCTCTTGTGTAAAGCCAGGTGTCCTGACTGAGTGAATCTCTTCCCACACTGATCACAACCAAAAGGCTTCTCTCCTGTGTGTATTCTCTTGTGTTCAGCCAGGTGTCCTGACCGAGTGAATCTCTTCCCACATTGATCACAGCTGTAAGGCTTCTCTCCTGTGTGTTTTCTCTTGTGCATTTTAAGTTTTGCTGAAGAGGTGAAACTCTTTCCACAGTCAAAGCAGCAGTGAGGTTTCTTCCCTGTAAGTCTCTGCTGGTGTTTCTTGAGGTGTTCTGATCTGGAGAGACTCTTCTCTGCCTCGTCAGCATCATGATGTTGGTTAGCCTCCCCAGATGATAAGCCCCTTCTACTGAGAGAGCGACGGTTAGGGCTGTCCCCTGTGAAACAAAGACAGACAGTTAGGGTTCCTTCCTCATATCGAAGTTAGTTCAAGGCCCAGCTTTCCAACTCTTGTGATCAGATTTGAGCATTTTGGATGCGTTAAAATCATCAATTTAACCAATGGGGTAGGAGTGCTTCTAATGAGTCTACATTTTAAGAAGGTTAGTGATTGTATTTAATGGTAATTAAGGACATCTAGGGAGTGTCCCAAAATAAATGTATCTAAGAGCATAAACCCACTCTGTCCCGGTGTTTTCCTGCAGTCGACCAGCAGCACAGACACCCTCTTCAGACCCAGCAGTAAGTTACCAGGAGAGGCACGACCTGGGGACCCCAAGAGGGGGAGGGGGGAGGAGGGTTGGAGGGAGGAGGGGGGTGGAATAGGAGTTTCCTGTAAATCCCAAAAAGAGGGTAGTGGAGTTCAAGTTAGTACACTAAGGGTAAAACAACACAACAATGGTATGATGAGGTCTTGCATTTAAATGGGGACGGCCACAACGGAGTGGAAACAATGCCCCTTGCTGTTTAAGACTTAATGGACACCAAATACATTTTTTCCAAACTCTGCTTCTTCATTCCGGTCCGTTGAACAACAGGAAGTTACCAAACCACAGAAGATGAAAAATGTGGTTTTCAACGATGGGTTTATGATATAGCTTGCAACTTGTAAACGATTACCCATTCCTAAAAGTGAGTACTACTTACACAGCATGTTAAAAATAATTCACATTGTCTGTTTGCATGCTACGCAGATTTGCAGCACTCAAATATTGTAACTGTATGTAACACGCACGATATGAACCCGGGGCTCCCACGGGAGAAACCAATATCTTACACTTCAGACCAATAGGACATTCCCTATTGGGAAAAAGGGCAAATTGATTTAGCTTATTTTTATATTAGACCCCAATTACGTTTCTATGTGAGAATTTCAAGAATATTTTTGGGCATTGCTGGCGATGGAATCAGCCAATAACAAAAGGGATGGAAGTATAGACAGCGTTCCTTGATCTACAGGCTATTTGATCTGATCTACAGGCTATTTGATCTGATCTTCAGGATATGCATCAGACTATTTTGAAATGTTAACCTAATATAATACATTGCATTTAGAACGTCTGCACTCCCTTTAACCTTTTTCACATTTTGTTACATTACAAAGTGGGATTGAAATATATAAAATTATATTTTTTTGTAATTGATGCTAATTTAAATTGTCAATGTGGCTTTGATTGGATAGTTGATGTTACGTTGGAAAGCTTCATGTTGATGACAGTTTGCGATAGAACACATAAAAAAAGGGTGGGTGTCATGTTTTGGCTGACAAATGTACTAAAATGTAATAACATCCAAACTATGAAATAACACATATGGAATAATGTTGTAACCAACAAAGTGTTAAACAAATCAGAATATATTCCAGGTGACTACCTCATGAAGATGGTTGAGAGAATGCCAAGAGTGTGCAAAGCTGTCATCAAGGCAAAGGGTGGCTATTTGAAGAATCTCAAACATCATATTTAGATTTGTTTAACACTTTCTTGGTTACTACATGATTCCATATGTGTTATTTCATAGTTTTGATGTCTTCACTATTATTCTACAACGTAAAAATAAAGAAAAACCCTTGAATGAGTAGGTGTGTCCAAACTTTTGACTGGAACTGTATATATTTCTTTCCACTTTCAAATGGTACAACAAAGACGTTTGGAGGTAGAGGGCTGCTGGCTCCGACAGAGATCATTGCAGCGTGGTCCGTATTTTTCATGTTGCGGGCGGTCAGACAGAAAACGTTGTGATAAATATACTTGTCCCGCAGATTATTTGGAAAACGGTGTCTTTCTGCTGTGTATGCGTTAGCCTAGCTATTGTACTAAAAGCACCTCTGTCAAATTATTCACACACTAGCCTACCAGGCTACCTATGCATGGGCGAATAAATCACGTGGCAGTTAACTTTCCAAGGAAATTCACTTAAATATAATTAGGCTATAGTTTACTACAGTGTGTGTTAATAGAAAGAAGTTGGGGACGCTCAACCAACGTGAGTCGAGGTGAAATCCCAAAATGTGATTATCAATATAAAGCAAAAGGCGCAACATGGGGATCGAGCGTTGAGTCTTCTCCTTCTCAATATATATTAATTATCCATTTATTTGTCTCTGACTGAAAATATTCCCGCTCCTAAAAGACAGGCTATATCCTACGTGCAAAACATATGTCAAGAGAAAGTGCAACGGACCGCTCATCTTTCTTGCTGTTTCAAGTTCAGCAGCCATACCTCTCCTCTCCTGTCCTAGTTCAGCAGCCATACCTCTCCTCTCCTAGTTCAGCAGCCATACCTCTCCTCTCCTAGTTCAGCAGCCATACCTCTCCTGTCCTAGTTCAGCAGCCATACCTCTCCTCTCCTGTCCTAGTTCAGCAGCCATACCTCTCCTGTCCTAGTTCAGCAGCCATACCTCTCCTGTCCTAGTTCAGCAGCCATACCTCTCCTCTCCTAGTTCAGCAGCCATACCTCTCCTCTCCTAGTTCAGCAGCCAAACCTCTTCTCTCCTAGTTCAGCAGCCATACCTCTCCTCTCCTAGTTCAGCAGCCATACCTCTCCTCTCCTAGTTCAGCAGCCATACCTCTCCTCTCCTAGTTCAGCAGCCATACCTCTCCTCTCCTAGTTCAGCAGCCATACCTCTCCTGTCCTAGTTCAGCAGCCATACCTCTCCTCTCCTAGTTCAGCAGCCATACCTCTCCTCTCCTAGTTCGGCAGCCATACCTCTCCTGTCCTAGTTCAGCAGCCATACCTCTCCTCTCCTAGTTCAGCAGCCATACCTCTCCTCTCCTAGTTCAGCAGCCACACCTCTCCTCTCCTAGTTCAGCAGCCATACCTCTCCTCTCCTAGTTCAGCAGCCAAACCTCTTCTCTCCTAGTTCAGCAGCCATACCTCTCCTCTCCTAGTTCAGCAGCCACACCTCTCCTCTCCTAGTTCAGCAGCCATACCTCTCCTCTCCTAGTTCAGCAGCCATACCTCTCCTCTCCTAGTTCAGCAGCCATACCTCTCCTCTCCTAGTTCAGCAGCCATACCTCTCCTGTCCTAGTTGGGCAGCCATACCTCTCCTGTCCTAGTTCGGCAGCCATACCTCTCCTCTCCTAGTTCAGCAGCCATACCTCTCCTCTCCTAGTTCAGCAGCCATACCTCTCCTCTCCTAGTTCAGCAGCCACACCTCTCCTCTCCTAGTTCAGCAGCCATACCTCTCCTGTCCTAGTTCAGCAGCCATACCTCTCCTCTCCTAGTTCAGCAGCCATACCTCTCCTCTCCTAGTTCAGCAGCCATACCTCTCCTCTCCTAGTTCAGCAGCCATACCTCTCCTCTCCTAGTTCAGCAGCCATACCTCTCCTGTCCTAGTTCAGCAGCCTCTCCTCTCCTAGTTGGGCGTGCCAGATCAGGTGAGCGTTTGGTCTCAATTAAATAGAGTAGTCTATATATGAATGGATGGAGAATCTTCCCAAGGAAATGAACTACCTAAATATTATTAGGCTATACAGTTCCTATGGAAAGTCTACACCCACTATAACTTTTTTCACATTTTGTTGCTTTAAAAAGTGGGATTGAAATAGATTTGATTATAATTTTCCATAAAAAATAATGTGAAAGTAAAAACAAAATTCTACAAATTTGCACAAACAAATACAAAACAATAACTAAAATAGTAATTTTGTGATATGAATGACTAACCCTTCCTCTGTTAATAATGATGTTGTGAATGGGGTATTAAGCCACCCAGACACGTCAAAGATGTTCACAATAATCCCCAATAATGACCACCTGCAACCCTGTACATTTGACTATTCACAATAATCCACAATAATGACCACCTGCAACCCTGTACATGTGACTATTCACAATAAGGACCACCTGCAACCCTGTACATGTGACTATTCACAATAATCCACAATAATGACTGCCTGCAACCCTGTACATGTGACTATTCACAATAATCCCCAATAATGACCACCTTTAACCCTGTACATTTGACTATTCACAATAATCCCCAATAATGACCACCTTTAACCCTGTACATTTGACTATTCACAATAATCCACAATAATGACTACCTGCAACCCTGTACATGTGACAATTCACAATAATCCCCAATAATGACCACCTGCAACCCTGTACATTTGACTATTCGCAATAATCCCCAATAATGACCACCTGCAACCCTGTACATGTGACTATACACAATAATGACTACCTGCAACCCTGTACATTTGACTATTCGCAATAATCCACAATAATGACCACCTGCAACCCTGTATATGTGACTATTCACAATTATCCCCAATAATGACCACCTGCAACCCTGTACATGTGACTATTCACAATAATGACCTGCAACCCTGTACATGTGACTAGTTTTTCATACTGGCCCCCCATGGGAATCGAACCCACAACCCTGCCGTTGCAAACGCCATGCTCTACCAACTGAGCTTCATCCCTGCCGGCCATTCCCTCCCCTACCCTGGACGACGCTGTGCAGTGCAGTGCGATGCAGTGCCTTAGACCACAGTGACCACCTGCAACCCTGTACATGTGACTATTCACAATAATGACCTAAATGACAGAGTGAAAGGAGAATATAAATATTTCAGATCTTGTTTGCAACAAGGCACTAAAGTAATACTGCTAAAAAATTAACAGGGCAAATGAATACACTTTTTGGGCCTAAATGCAAAGCCTTAAGTTTGGGGCAAATCCAACATAACATCACTGAGTAACTGCCTCCTTATTTTCAAGCATGGTGATGGCTGCATCATGGTAAGGAAATGCTTGACATCGTCAAAGACTGGGGAGTTTTACATAATGAAAAGTAACAGGATTTCCTAGAGGAAAGACTGCTTCAGTCTGCTTTACACCAGACACTGGGAGAGGAACTCACCTTTCAGCAAGACCGTAACCTACAACACTAAGCCACAAGCTAAAAGGCTAGCTTGCTTACAGTTTTTAGCAAGCTGCTAGTGGAGTAGCCTACAGCCAACTGGCAAGCTGCTAGTGGAGTAGCCTACAGCCAACTGGCAAGCTGCTAGTGGAGTAGCCTACAGCCAACTGGCAAGCTGCTAGTGGAGTAGCCTACAGCCAACTGGTAAGCTGCTAGTGGAGTAGCCTACAGCCAACTGGCAAGCTGCTAGTGGAGTAGCCTACAGCCAACTGGCAAGCTGCTAGTGGAGTAGCCTACAGCCAACTGGTAAGCTGCTAGTAGAGACTACAGCCAACTGGCACAAAACAATGTAAATTTAATACAAACCTAAACTTCTATTACATGTAGCTATTATTCAAATATGCAATTTCTTTGAAATGAGCTAACAGTGGTGATGTTTTCAACAGGATTATTATTTGCTTTTATCCCAAATGGAGAGTCACTGCTATCCCCATTGTGAATATTGCTATTCGGGGGTCTAGGCACACATGCAACGGTGAGGGTATCATGCTACCAACAGGTGCATATTGCTCCAAAAGATCAGAGTCCCCCCAAGCGCATGCCCACACCAACAAAAATCTCTCTGTACTTTGCGGTGTTCATCTTTCCCCTCAATCCTGACTAGTCTCCCAGTCCCTGACGCTGAAAAGGATCCCCACAGCATGATGCTGCCACCACCATGCTTCACCGTAGGGATGGTGCCAGGTTTCCTCCAGATGTGACGCTTGGCATTCAGCCAAAAGATAATCTTGTTTCTCATGGTCTGAGAGTCATTTAGGTGCCTTTTGGCAAACTCCAAGCGGGCTGTCGTGCCCTTTACTGAGGAGTGGCTTCCGTCTGGCCACTATACCATAAAGGCCTGATTGGTGGAGTGCTGCAGAGATGGTTGTCCTTCTGGAAGGTTTTCCCATCTCCACAGAGGAACTCTGGAGCTCTGTCAGAGTGAGCATCGGGTTCTTGGTCACCTCCCTGACCAAGGCCCTTCTCCCTCGATTGCTAAGTTTGGCGGGGCAGCCAACTCTAGGAAGAGTCTTGGTGGTTCCAAACTTTTTCCATTTAAGAACAATGGAGGCCACTGTGTTCATGGGAACCTTCAATGCTGCAGAATTGTTTTGGTACCTTCCCCAGATGTGCGTATGTTTTCACTTTCTCATTATGGGGTAGTGTGTGGATTGATGAGGGACAAAAATAATTTAATCTATTTTAGACTAACGTAACAAAATCTGGAAAAAGTAAAGGGTTCTGAATACTTCCCGAATGCACTGTATACAATAGCTTTCAGCTAGATGAGGCAAACTTGACATTGACTGTGCTCATGACTAGATTTGAGGAGTACTTTGAAGCAAGCCAGAACATCACATTTGAGAAATACATGTTTTTCTCTCATGATCAGAAACAGGAAGTCAGTTTTGACCAGTACTTGGCTGAGCTGAACACAATGAGCAAAACGTGTGAATTTGAAAAATCAGAAAGACTCATTAGTGAAAGGATAGTCTGAGGCATACTTGATAATGGACCCAATGAGAGATTGCTGCGTGAGCAAGATGTAACTTTGGATAAATCCGTGAATACAGTACCAGTCAAAAGTTTGGACACACCTACTCATTCAAGGGTTATTTATTTATTTTGAAAATGTTTTACATTGAACACATTTTTTTGTCATACACATTTTACTGGTTGAAAAATGTGACGGTTTAGGTTTACTTTCAAAGTTACGTACTACGAAGAAAAAAACATTAATGCGCAGCTGGATGGAATTTAGCTAATGTTAACAGTTAGGTAGGTAGCTGATAGTATGATGGATATTAGAAAGTGGCTTCGACAGGGCACAACGGCAGCATCGGATCAAAGCGGCGGGGAGAAGCCTGCCACAGAGGCCAAAGGCAAGGCCGCTGGGCCGACGCTAATCACCGAGGCCAAGGCCAGCAGCAAAGGCACCTGAGCAACCGTCTTGCAGCCTGGTGACATAGGAGGTGATGAGGACCCAGAGCAGGTTTGTCTGGGGAAATACCCAACCCGCCTGGACTGGGGGAGAAAACTGGCATTTTGTAGTACGCGGTTCAAAGGCAGATGCAGTTTGATGAGTTATGGGAGAAATGCAAGCACACTTGGACACCCCCCCCTCCAAGCAAATGGCAAAGAGTAGTGAGTAGTAATCTGAAAGAATATGTGGTGGATCTATATCTGGATATGAGAGGGATCTTAGAAGCACATTCCGTGGGGAGTGGAAGGAGAGACTGCTGAGGAGGTTCAACACAGCATCAAGGCGTCTACAACTCTTGAATCTGGGTACGAACAGGCAGCCTGGCTGGAAATGCGTGGCAAACGTCAGAAATAGGCGTAGACGTGATTTTCTTTATTGGCCTTGCTGCTAAGTTTACTGCTTGATTTTTGTGATTAGATTGGAAATGTTTGGTTTATAATATAATTGGATTGTTTTATAATGTAGAAGAGGTGCTTTGCATTACATTGATGAGGGTGAGCAGACCTTGACCAATGGATGAGTAACGATGTAGCTATAGTGTTGCCATAAACAACTGGTAGTTATGGAATAGTAATTTCACTGTTATCATACCAGCGTAGGACGGCACTCTTGTGGGAAGACAGCTTGGTAGCTGCGTCAAAGCTGCATTGTACCGATAAGTCGTTGGTAGTGCATTGTACATTATTGTTTGCTTTCCGCGATTGGAAATGCATTGTATTGCGGTAATTAGCCACTGTTTTGCATTGGATTGTTGGGTATTGTGCATGTAGCTGTGTAGCGTTGTCATAACTTGCGATTTATGAACTGTCCATGTTTGTAAAGCGGTGCAGTAGCCTGTATTCTTGCTGCAAGACAGCAATGTGTGTAATTGTACTATCGATTATTATCCATCCTGTGTTATCAGCAAGCGAAAATAGTTGTGCCCCCTTAGTCATTTCTGATGCCCCCTTGCCGAGTTCATCCTGCCGCTGGGCCTGGCTACGAGTAACCAGCTAAACTACACAAACGATTTTCCAAAAGTCAAGGACCATTAAATGCGCGCAGTGTAAAAGCATGAAGTAGGCTACAAAGAACCGTTATAAAAATTTGTAAAATTAATCTGAACTCACCTGATTCATTGTAGAAACGTGTGTTTATGGTCAATTGCAGAGTTCAGGCGAAGTTCTGCCTAAAGTCAAAAGACAAAATGGAGAATAGAGAACATGTGACTCCACCTTCGCTTCCGTTCGAATGAAAAATAGGACTTCCGCCAATATACAAATAATACTCCAGCAGTAGTCTGCTTAGCTCATTTTCAAAAGTTACCGTCCGATATCATTTTAACATTCCTCCTTTGTTCAATCATGTTGTCTGGTGTTCTACTCTGCAAGGAGCGTAAAGTCACAAGAGAAAAGAGCCAGGCTCCGCCTTCACTTCCGTTCAACTGAAACGTTGGGATTCGTCCAACATACAAATAATACTCCAGTCGTAGGAAGCCTTCTGCTTTTAGTAGCTCATTTTCTAAAGTTAACGCAGTTTCTCTGGACCCCACAAGGTTGGACTTTGGGCTTCTCCCTAATATTAAAATAAAATCGAATGTTTCAGCCAGATATCCACTCACAAACCGATCGCTGTACATCGTGCTGAAATAGCGACATGTCTATGCGGCTGAGTGCCTAATTAATCGATGATAGGGTTCCTGTGGTGCAAGAGAATGTAAAGCTTTGCTTTAGCTAATGGATAAAGGTTTATTGGTAGGCCTCTATTTGGTCGTCATTTTCTCATTTTAGTCATTTAGCAGATGCTCTTATCCAGAGCTACTTACAGTTACTGAGTGCATTTTTTAAAAATATATACTGGCCCCCGTGGGAATCGAACCCACAACCCTGGCGTTGCAAACGCCATGCTCTACCAACTGAACTACACGGGGCTTAATGTTTCACGAAATCTATACACGGTGTCATAATGCTGCAATTTCTTTAGACTGCTGGCAATAATGTCATTACTGGTTCAGTAATTAAAGCTGGACATTCAAAACATTTCAGATTTTAAAATAAATTATCCATGCATACTAATCAGCTACCAATTGATTTTTTAAATAATATCCAACTGTCCTATAGCTGCTACCTGAACCTGCATGACATGAACCCTCCTCGTGCTCTCTCCCAGCTTGGATAGAACGCTGTTGTGCTTAAAACCAGTCTATTAATGCCAAATAATACTGTCAGCACGCCCTCGAAACATTAGCTTACTAGGGATTGTTTCATTATTCAGTGTACTATCTATAGCTACTGTGCCTTCAGAATGGATTCATACCCCTTGACTTATTCCACATTTTGTTGTGTTACAGCCTGAATTCAAAATGAATGAAATAGTTTTTTCCCCCCTTACACAATACCCCGTAATGGTAAAGTGAAAACATGTTGTTAGAAATGTTTGCAAATCTATTGAAATTAAATACAGAAATATCACATTTATCTAATTTACATACACTACCGGTCAAATGTTTTAGAACACCTACTCATTCAAGGGTTTTTATTTATTTTTACTATGCAGCTAACAAAAACATATGGAAATGTCTGCTCTACCCAAAATTACAACCAAATAATTGCAGCCTTACCGCAAAAGTGAAAGAGGAAAGTTGAAGGGGGAGAAAGTAAGGAACTTGTCTGTCGGCCTTGCATTAAAGAACATAATTGGTTAAGGAAAACTGTGATAAATAAAAAAGTATATCAGTTTCACTTAAGGACCAAAGGATTGACAGCAGTCCCATATAGATTGCAAAATAGTTGGGAAGAGATCTTTGACGTACCGATCCCATGGCATAGTGTTTATGAACTGACACGCAAAACGACACCGGATTCAAAAATTAGAATCTTTCAATTTAAATTATTATATAAAATTCTTGCTACCAATAGAATGTTATTTATATGGGGGATACAATCTTCCCAGCTCTGCATATTTTGCTGTGAAGAGATAGAATCATTAGATCATTTGTTTTGGTTCTGTCCATTTGTAGCTTGTTTTTGGACACAGGTCCAGGAATGGCTAAAGGATTGCAATATTTACCTGGAACTAACCTTGCAGATAGCATTACTGGGTGATCTGAAAAGTCATAGTCAATCAATCAATAATATAATAATACTTTTAGCAAAAATGTTTATTTTTAATTCACAATCTGTAGAAGCAATGAGAATAGAAAGGTTCAGAACTTTTGTAAAACATCACAGTATGGTTGAAATATATATGGCAAATAGAAATCCTATATGGATGGTGTTAAGAGATAGATGGGAGGTATTGAATAGAGTTGAAGGATGGGACTAATAACAAATAACAACAAATAATAACAAAGATAGCTAATAATGTAAGCATACTGTGTCCATAATAAGTATATAGGTTGTATTTTGGGAGATTTTGGGAAAGAGCACAGTTAGAAAGATATGGAATTTAGAAGCAAACCGGATGGACATCATGAAAATGATCGGAGAGGTTGAGAGTAGAAGAAGTTTAGGAGCAAAAAAATAAATATATATATATATATCTATATATATATATATATATATATATATATATATATATATATATATATATATATATATATATATATATATATATATATATACATATATATAGATATAGATAGATATAGAATTATTGTAAAATTAACTCTGTCTATAAGGTGTAGATAGTAAGTATAGACCGGAAGTAGAGGCCTGGGTGTTGTTGTTCACTAATTTACTCCAAGTAGGGAAAGGATGGTGGGGTTGAAAAGTAATAAAGGGGAATATATATATAAAAAATAAAAAAAACATGGGGGATTGGAAGTGATGCAGACAATTACATTGATAGAAGATACAATCTATCTGCAATATTAAGCTGATCCATCCCCCCGAAAAAAAAAGAAAAAAAAAAAAAAAAAAAAAAAAACATACAAATAATACTCCAGCAGGAGGCTTCTGTTTAGCTCATTTTCAAAAGTTACAGTCCGATATCATTTTAACATTCCTCCTTTGTTCAATCATGTTGTCTGGTGTTCTACTCTGCACGGAGCGTAAAGTGTTGTAGAAACATTTGACTAGATAATTAACTCAAAAATATCTCTCAAGACATCAGAGCCTGTGAATTTAAGAATTTAGACTTTATTTAAAAAACAAAGCCGAGCCTTTTTCCAAAGAGACAAAGACTGACTCCCTCTGGCTAAGATGTCTCTTATATAGACAAATATGGAAAAAACCATGCATACAGTCCCATTTTTTTTAGTTCTGCACTCTGCACCACCCCTCTTTTTTCAACGTCCAGCTGTTACCCATTATCCACTCCAAAATGTCATGAATGCCTTTTTCCATATACAGCCTCTCATTCTATCATTCTATTGGCTACGTGGCTTGGGCCCCTTCTCAAAAGCCCCTTCTTAAAAACTAATGTAAATGCAAACCAGATGTCTAGAACAACCCCATGGCCTCAGTTTAAAAAACCCATTTGAAAGAACACATCATATACTTAATATCTATATTCATTATTTAAACATATATCTGAATTATAAAATATCAAACATGTTCATTCTGTTTCACCATTATCATTTCATAATACATTATAAAACATTTATCATTCATCATCCTCTCAGCCCCTGAGATTATGTGCATGTGGCCATGTGTCAGGTCATAAGGTCATAAACATAAAGAAATGCAAACACTAGTTCCATTGTTACTTCTATCTCCACAGCCATCACGTCATTCACATTCCTAAACCAGCTGCAGGAGTTTTCATGAAAAACACATAATTATCTCTGCTCTGAATTCAACTGGCTCTCAATCCATAAACACTCCAAGGCATATAGATTTTCAATTTTACAACATATCCATGCTTATTACTAATATTATTATTTTACCTTTGACCTTTCCCTACATTTGCCTTCATGATACATAAAATAATACCACATATGTCACAAGAGAAAAGAGCCAGGCCCCGCCTTCACTTCCGTTAAACTGAAACGTTGGGATTCGGCCAACATACAAATAATTTTTATTTTTTTATTTTATTTAACGTTTATTTAACCAGGTAAGCCAATTGAGAACAAGTTCTCATTTACAACTGCGACCTGGCCAAGATAAAGCAAAGCAGTGCGATAAAAACAACAACACAGAGTTACATATGGGGTAAAACAAAACATAAAGTCAAAAATACAACAGAACATATATATACAGTGTGTGCAAATGTAGAAAGTTATGGAGGTAAGGCAATAAATAGGCCATAGTGCAAAATAATTACAATTAGTATTAACACTGGAATGATAGATGTGCAAGAGATGATGTGCAAATAGAGATACTGGGGTGCAAATGAGCAAAATAAATAACAATATAGGGATGAGGTAGTTGGGCGGGCTAATTTCAGATGGGCTGTGTACAGGTGCAGTGATCGGTAAGGTGCTCTGACAACTGATGCTTAAAGTTAGTGAGGGAGATAAGAGTCTCCAGCTTCAGAGATTTTTGCAGTTCGTTCCAGTCATTGGCAGCAGAGAACTGGAAGGAATGGCGGCCAAAGGAGGTGTTGGCTTTGGGGATGACCAGTGAAATATACCTGCTGGAGCGCATACTACGGATGGGTGTTGCTATGGTGACCAATGAGCTAAGATAAGGCAGGGATTTGCCTAGCAGTGATTTATAGATGGCCTGGAGCCAGTGGGTTTGGCGACGAATATGTAGTGAGGACCAGCCAACAAGAGCGTACAGGTCACAGTGGTGGGTAGTATATGGGGCTTTGGTGAAAAACGGATGGCACTGTGATAGACTACATCCAATTTGCTGAGAAGAGTGTTGGAGGCTATTTTGTAAATGACATGGCCGAAGTCAAGGGTCGGTAGGATAGTCAGTTTTACGAGGGCATGTTTGGCAGCATGAGTGAAGGAGGCTTTGTTGCGAAATAGGAAGCCGATTCTAGATTTAACTTTGGATTGGCGATGCTTAATGTGAGTCTGGAAGGAGAGTTTACAGTCTAACCAGACACCTAGGTATTTGTAGTTGTGCACATACTCTAGGTCAGACCCGTCGAGAGTAGTGATTCTACTCGGGTGGGCGGGTGCCAGCAGCGTTCGATTGAAGAGCATGCATTTAGTTTTACTAGAGTTTAAGAGCAGTTGGAGGCT
This sequence comes from Coregonus lavaretus, assembly GCF_964263955.1. Classification (NCBI taxonomy): domain Eukaryota; kingdom Metazoa; phylum Chordata; class Actinopteri; order Salmoniformes; family Salmonidae; genus Coregonus; species Coregonus lavaretus. The sequence goes on from NW_028166934.1 coordinate 647,521, forward strand.
ACTGAAGGAGTGTTGTATGGCATTGAAGCTCGTTTGGAGGTTGGTTAACACAGTGTCCAATGAAGGGCCAGATGTATACAAAATGGTGTCGTCTGCGTAGAGGTGGATCTGAGAGTCACCAGCAGCAAGAGCGACATCATTGATATACACAGAGAAAAGAGTCGGCCCAAGAATTGAACCCTGTGGCACCCCCATAGAGACTGCCATAGGTCCAGACAACAGGCCCTCAGATTTGACACATTGAACTCTATCTGAGAAGTAGTTGGTGAACCAGGCGAGGCAGTCATTTGAGAAACCAAGGCTATTTAGTCTGCCAATAAGAATGCGGTGGTTGACAGAGTCGAAAGCCTTGGCCAGGTCGATGAAGACGGCTGCACAGTACTGTCTAGTATCGATCGCGGTTATAATATCCTTTAGCGACTTGAGCATGGCTGAGGTTCACCCATGACCAGCTCGGAAACCGGATTGCATAGCTGAGAAGGTACGGTGGGATTCGAAATGGTCGGTGATCTGTTTGTTAACTTGGCTTTCAAAAACTTTCGAAAGGCAGGGCAGGATGGATATAGGTCTGTAACAGTTTGGATCTAGAGTGTCACCCCCTTTGAAGATGGGCAGCTTTCCAATCTCTGGGGATCTCAGACGTTCCGAAAAAGAGGTTGAACAGGCTAGTAATTGGGGTTGCGACAATTTCGGCGGCTAATTTTAGAAAGAAAGGGTCTAGATTGTCTAGCCCAGATGATTTGTAGGGGTCCAGTTTTTGCAGCTCTTTCAGAACATCAGCTGTCTGAATTTGTGTGAAGGAGAAGCGGGGGGGGGGGGGGGGGGGGGGGCATGGGCAAGTTGCAGCAGAGGGTGCAGAGCTGGTGGCTGGGGTAGTGGTAGCCAGGTGGAAAGCATGGCCAGCCATAGCAAAATGCTTGTTGAAATTCTTGATTATTGTAGATTTATCGGTGGTGATGGTGTTTCCTAGCCTCAGTGCAGTGGGCAGCTGGGAGGAGGTGCTCTTATTCTCCATGGACGTTACAGTGTCCCAAAACTTTTTGGAGTTAGTGCTACAGGATGCAAATTTCTGTTTGAAAAAGCTAGCCTTTGCTTTTCTAACTGCTTGTGTATATTGGTTCCTAACTTCCCTGAAAAGTTGCATATCGCGGGGGCTATTCAATGCAAATGCAGTACGCCACAGGATGTTTTTGTGCTGGTCAAGGGCAGTCAAGTCTGAGGAGAACCAGGGGCTATATCTGTTCTTAGTTCTGTATTTTTTGAATGGGGCATGTTTATTTAAGATTGAGAGGAAATTACTTTTACTCCAGTCGTAGGAAGCCTTCTGCTTTTAGTAACTAATTTTCTAAAGTTAACGCAGTTTCTCAGGACCCCACAACGTTAGACTTTGGGCCTCTCCCTAATATAAAATAAAATCGAATGTTTCAGCCAGACAGCCACTCACAAACCGATCGCTGTACATCGTGCTGAAATAGAGACATGTCTATGCGGCTGCATGCCTAATTAATCGATGATAGGGTTCCTGTGGTGCAAGAGTATGTAAAGCTTTGCTTTAGCTAATGGATAAAGGTTTATTGGTAGACCTCTATTTGGTCGTCATTTTCTCATTTTAGTCATTTAGCAGATGCTCTTATCCAGAGCGACTTACAGTTAGTGAGTGCATATATATTTTTTTTTTCATACTGGCCCCCCGTGGGAATCGAACCCACAACCCTGCCGTTGCAAACGACATGCTCTACCAACTGAGCAACACAGGGCCTAACATTTCACGAAATCTATACACGGTGTCATAATGCTGCAATTTTATAGCCTGCTGGCTGGTGGCAATAATGTCATTTCTTATTCAGTAATTAAAACTGGACATTCAAACATTGCAGATTTTAAAATAAATTGTCCATGTATACTAATCAGCTACCAATTGATGTTTTAAATAATATACAACTGCACTGAACAGTGGGGAAAAAAAGATTTAGTCAGCCACCAATTGTGCAAGTTCTCCCACTTAAAAAGATGAGAGAGGCCTGTAATTTTCATCATAGGTACACGTCAACTATGACAGACAAATTGAGAATTTTTTTCTCCAGAAAATCACATTGTAGGATTTTTAATGAATTTATTTGCAAATGATGGTGGAAAATAAGTATTTGGTCACCTACAAACAAGCAAGATTTCTGGCTTTCACAGACCTGTAACTTCTTCTTTAAGAGGCTCCTCTGTCCTCCACTCGTTACCTGTATTAATGGCACCTGTTTGAACTTTTTATCAGTATAAAAGACACCTGTCCACTACCTCAAACAGTCACACTCCAAACTCCACTATGGCCAAGACCAAAGAGCTGTCAAAGGACACAAGAAACAAAATTGTAGACCTGCACCAGGCTGGAAAGACTGAATCTGCAATAGGTAAGCAAATTGGTTTGAAGAAATCAACTGTGCGAGCAATTATTAGGAAATGGAAGACATACAAGACCACTGATAATCTCCCTCAATCTGGGGCTCCACGCAAGATCTCACCCCGTGGGGTCAAAATGATCACAAGAACGGTGAGCAAAAATCCCAGAACCACACGGGGGGACCTATTGAATGACCTGCAGAGTGCTGGGACCAAAGTAACAAAGCCTACCATCAGTAACACACTACGCCGCCAGGGACTCAAATCCTGCAGTGCCAGACGTGTCCCCCTGCTTAAGCCAGTACATGTCCAGGCCCGTCTGAAGTTTGCTAGAGTGCATTTGGATGATCCAGAAGAGGATTGGGAGAATGTCATATGGTTAGATGAAACCAAAATATAACTTTTTGGTAAAAACTCAACTCGTCGTGTTTGGAGGACAAAGAATGCTGAGTTGCATCCAAAGAACACCATACCTACTGTGAAGCATGGGGGTGGAAACATCATGCTTTGGGACTGTTTTTCTGCAAATGGACCAGGACGACTGATCCGTGTAAAGGAAAGAATGAATGGGGCCATGTATCGTGAGATTTTGAGTGAAAACCTCCTTCCATCAGCAAGGGCATTGAAGATGAAACGTGGCTGGGTCTTTCAGCATGACAATGATCCCAAACACACCCCCCCAGCAACGAAGGAGTGGCTTCGTAAGATGCATATCAAGGTCCTGGAGTGGCCTAGCCAGTCTCCAGATCTCAACCCCATAGAAAATCTTTGGAGGGAGTTGAAAGTCCGTGTTGCCCAGCGACAGCCCCAAAACATCACTGCTCTAGAGGAGATCTGCATGGAGGAATGGGCCAAAATACCAGTAACAGTGTGTGAAAACCTTGTGAAGACTTACAGAAAATGTTTGACCTGTGTCATTGCCAACAAAGGGTATATAACAAAATATTGAGAAACTTTTGTTATTGACCAAATACTTATTTTCCACCATAATTTGCAAATAAATTCATTAAACATCCTACAATGTGATTTTCTGGATTTTTTTTTCTCATTTTGTCTGTCATAGTTGATGTGTACCTATGATGAAAATTACAGGCCTCTCTCATCTTTTTAAGTGGGAGAACTTGCACAATTGGTGGCTGACTAAATACTTTTTTCCCCACTGTAGCTGTCACGATCGTCGAATGGAGTAGACCAAGGCGCACCGTGAGGTTCGTACATCTTATTTTATTAAGTGTACACACAATAAACAAAACAACAAACGATACGTGAAGTCCAACGTTACTAACAAACCAAAAGGAACAAGATCCCACAAACACTAAGGGAAAATAGACGGTTTAACTATGGCTCCCAATCAGAGACAACCAGCAACAGCTGACCCTCGTTGCCTCTGATTGGGAACCACTCTGGCCAACATAGAAATACAAGAACTAGACTGTGAACATAGAACAAAACACATAGAAACTACACACCCTGGCTCAACATATAGAGTCCCCAGAGCCAGGGTGTGACAGTAGCTGCTACCTGAACCTACATGACATGATCCCTCCTCGTGCTCTCTCCCAGCTTGGATAGAATGCTGTTGTGTGTAAATCTATTTAAATTAAATACAGAAAAATCGAATAATAGTGAAGACATCAAAACTATGAAATAACACATATGGAGTCATGTAGTAACCAAAAAAGTATTTGTATTCATTAGGGATCCCCATTAGCTGCTCCCAAGGCAGCAGCTACTATTCCTGTGGAATTTCTTTCCTTCTTAATGCGTTTGATTCAATCAGTTGTGTTGTGACAAGGTAAGGGGGTGGGGGGGGGGGGGTATACAGAAGACAGCCCTATTTGGTAAAAGACCAAGTCCATATTATGGCAAGAACAGCTCACATAAGTAAAGAGAAACGACAGTCCATCATTACTTTAAGACATGAAGATCAGTCACTCATTTCAAGAACTTTGAACGTTTCTTAAAGTGCAGTCGCAAAAAACATCAAGCTCTATGATGAAACTGGCTCTCATGAGGACCGCCACAGGAATGGAAGACCCAGTTACCTCTGCTGCAGAGGATACGTTCATTAGAGTTACCAGCCTCAGAAATTGCAGCCCAAATAAATGCTTCAGAGTTCAAGTCACAGACACATCTCAACATCAACTGTTCAGAGGGGACTGTGTGAATCAGTCCTTCATGGTCGAACTGCTGCAAAGAAACCACTACTAAAGGCCACCAATAAGAAGAAGAGACTTGCTTGGGCCAAGAAACACAAGAAATTGACATTAGACCGGTGGAAATTTGTCCTTTGGTCTGGGGTCCAAATTGGAGATTTTTGGTTCCAGCCGCCGTGTCTTTGTGAGACGCATTGTGGGTGAACGGATGATCGCATGTGTATTTCCCACCGTAAAGCATGGAGGAGGAGGTGTTATGGTGTGGGGGTGCTTTGCTGGTGACACTGTCTGTGATTTATTTAGAATTCAAGGCACACTTAACCAGCATGGCTACCACAGCATTCTGCAGCGATACGCCATCCCATCTGGTTTGAACTTAGTGGGAGTATCATTTGTTTTTCAACAGGACAATGACCCAACACACCTCCAGGCTATGTAAGGGCTATGTTACCAAGAAGGAGTCTCCCGAGTGGCGCAGTGGTCTAAGTGCTAACAGTGCCACTAGAGATCCTGGTTTGAATCCAGGCTCTGTCGTAGCCGGCCGCGACCGGGAGACCCATGAGGCGGCGCACAATTGGCCCAGGGTAGGGGAGGGAAAGGCCGGCAGGGATTTATACAATTGGCCCAGTATAAAAACATAACAAAAAAATAAAAATAAACATTGTAACTCTGGATAAGATGACTGAAATGTAAATGTAAATGTAAAGGAGAGTGATGTAGTGCTGCATCAGATGACCTGGCCTCCACAATCCCCCGACCTAAACCAAATTGAGATGGTTTTGGATGAGTTGGACCGCAGAGTGAAGGAAAAGCAGCCAACAAGTGCTCAGCATATGTGGGAATTCCTTCAAGACTGTTGGAAAAGCATTCCAGGTGAAGCTGGTAGAGAGAATGGCAAGAGTGTGCAAAGCTGTCATCAAGGCAAAGGGTGGCTATTTTGAAGAATCTCAAATATAAAACATGTTTTGAATTGTTTAACACTTTTTTGGTTACTACATGATTCCATGTGTTATTTCAAAGTTTTGATTTGACAGCATGTTGGATGACTGTCATTCATATTCCATTCACCCAGTTCAATGTAACATCGATAGGTTTAGGCTACTACATGATACTTACATTTTCCCTATACCCATCATGAGGTTGCTACAACCTAGTCTATGAATGAAAGTTTACAACGTAGGTGACATGTGGACAGTGACACATTCAATACCACCTTGCACACTCTTGCCTGCAATTAGCTTATCTACGGTGTAATCATTTGTCCAACAGTTGCAAACAAGAGTTTCTAATGGACAAATTCAGATATGTTTATATGTTTGAGCCGGGTGTTTGAGTAACTAAACTAGCCAGCTAGCTAATATAGCATCCCTCTGTTGGAGCAGGGTGTTTGAGTAACTAAACTAGCCAGCTGCATTTGCTAGCTAAGTAAGTGACTCTGAAAGTGAAAAGAAATGATGAATTCTCTCTCTCTTCCTTCTCCTTCATTTTTGAATAAATTAGTTTGTTGAAAACTGCTAAACTATTGTCTTTATCTCTCTTTGAGTCAACTACTCACTATATTTTATGCACTGCAGTGCTAGCTAGCTAGCTGTAGCTTGTGCTTTCAGTAATAGATGAATTCTCTGATCCTTTGATTGGGTGGACAACATGTCAGTTCATGCTGCAAGAGCTCTGATAGGTTGGAGGACTTCCTCCGGAAGTTTATGGAAGGTAGTTGTGCTATCGTACAGAGTGCTGTTGAGGCTACTGTAGACCTTCATTGCACAACAGTGTGTTTCAATCAATTATTTGGTGACAGGTGAATATATTCAATATAGTTTTATCTAAAAAGGATGACTTTTTCAATGTTTTACCATTTTTATTTTTATGAAATTCACTGAGGAGGATGCTCTCATCCCTTTCCTACTCAGAGGAGCCTCCACTGCTAGAAAACCATTCTCAGGTCTTGCCATAGATTATCAAGTAGATTTAAGTCAAAACTGTAACTCGGTCACTCAGGAACATTCATTATCTTCTTGGTAAGCAACTCCAGCGTAGATTTGGCCTTGTGTTTTAGGTTATTGTCCTGCTGAAAGGTGAATGCATCTCACAGTGTCTGGTGGAAAGCAGACTGAACCAGGTTTTCCTCTAGGATTTTGCCTGTGCTTAGCTTCATTCCATTTATTTTTATCCTGAAAAACTCTAGTTCCTTGTTGCAAACAGGATGCATGTTTTGGATTATTTTTATTATGTACAGCCTTCCTTCTTTTCACTCTGTTATTTAGGTTAGTATTGTGGAGTGACTACAATGTTGTTGATCCATTCTCAGTTTTCTCCTATCACAGCCATTAAACTCTGTAACTGTTTAAAAGTCAGCATTCGCCTCATGGTGAAATCCCTGAGCGGTTTCCTTCCTCTCCGGCAACTGAGTTAGGAAGGATGTCTCTATCTTTGTAGAGGCTGGGTATATTGATACACCATCCAAAATGTAATGAATGAAGGGATATTCAATGTTGTCTACCCATAGGTGCCCTTCTTTGCGAGGCATTGGAAAACTTCCCTGGTCTTTGTGGTTGAATCTGTGTTTGAAATTCACTGCTCGACTGAGGGACCGTACAGATAATTGTACAGTATGTCTGGGGTACGGAGATGAGGTAGTCATTCAAAAATCATGTTAAACACTATTATTGCACACAGAGTAGAGTCCATGCAACTTATTATGTGACTTGTTGAGAAGATTTTTACTCCTGAACTTTCTTAGGCTTGTCATAACAAATAGGTTGAATTCTTATTAACTCAAGACAATTCAGCTTTTTATTTTTAATTAATTTGTTCGAAAAACATGATTCCACTTTGACATTTTGGGGTATTGTGTGTATGCCAGTGACAAAATTAATCTCAATTTAATCAATTTTAAATTCAGGGTTGTAACAACAAAATGTGAAAAAGTGGAAGGGGTATAAATACTTTCTGAAGGCACAGTATATACAGTATTTAGGGGCTATTTCGCTGTTAACTAAAGATCTCCAATACGAACAGCTCTTAGTTTTGTTATTCACTCCTCTTCACGTCATGTTAGAGAACAGCTATTAGTTGTTCACAATAACCGACAGGGTTGAGTGCCTTGTTGTTTAAATTCAATAACACCATAGAGATTTCAATCATATCAGTCTATCTTACCTTATAGGCCTAACTCAATATTAGGGACCTAATAACACCATAGAGAATCAAATCAAGCTTTATTTATACAGCACATTTCAGACATGGAATGGAACACAATGTGCTTCACAGGAAAAAAACTAATAAAAACAATTAAAATAAAACTAAATATTTACTACACAAATATAAGAGGATAAAAAACTAAAGAATTACAATAAAAACTGCACGACTAAAAAGCACCCTGAGGAAAAGCACCACTAAAAAGGTGTGTTTTAAGATCTATTTTTTAAAATGCCACAGTTTCGTTCCCCCTCAGGTTCTCTGGCTATTCCAGAGGCTGGGAGGCATAGTAACTAAAGGCTGCCTCTACATGCCTCTTGGACCTAGGCTTTGGGATAGTTAAAAAGGCCAGTGACACTGCAGGCCTTTTCTCTAATCAGAGCTTTCTGCCTCTCCCCAAGACAAAACTCACTGCTGTTAATCAGATATCCATCCTCCTCCCCCTCCTCCCCTTTCACTGTAATAATAATAATAATAATAATAATATGCCATTTAGCAGACGCTTTTATCCAAAGCGACTTACAGTCATGCGTGGATACATTATTATTATTATTTTTTGTGTATGGGTGGTCCCGGGGATCGAACCCACTACCTTGGCGTTACAAGCGCCGTGCTCTACCAGCTGAGCTACAGAGCACCACTTTGACAGTCATCTCCCCCTCCTCCCCTTTCACTGTGATATCCTCCTCTTCCTCTTTCACGAAAATGTTCAGCCCCAGAGCTTCTTTCTCCAACCAGCAGACCTCTTCTTTTGTACGAGGCGAGTAGCTTATTGACCTCCTGGTTGTGGACGTTAGTTGGCTAGCTAGTTAATTAGCATTAGCGTAGTGCTAGGCTATCTTAACAAGCTAGCTGAATAACAACATATATATATGACTAGTAAGCACACAGACTGTGTGTTTATAACCCTGCTGTTAATAGTGGTCCTCTGTAGCTCAATTGGTAGAGCATGGCGCTTGTAACGCCAGGGTAGTGGGTTCGATCCCCGGGACCACCCATACGTAAAAATGTATGCGCACATGACTAAGTCGCTTTGGATAAAAGCGTCTGCTAAATGGCATATTATTATTAATTATAATATACACAAAATGCTTTTTCAGTTCTGCCCACAAATGTTCTATAGGATTGAGGTCAGGGCTTTGTGATGGCCACTCCAATACCTTGACTTTGTTGTCCTTAAGCCATTTTGCCACAATGTTGGATGTATGCTTGGAGTCATTGTCCATTTGGAAGACCTATTTGCGACCAAGCTTTAACTTCTTGACTGATGTCTTGAGATGTTGCTTTAATATATCCACATAATTTTCCTTCCGCATGATGCCATCTATTTTGTGAAGTGCACCAGTCCCTCCTTCAGCAAATCACCCCCACAGCATGATGCTGCCACCCACGTGCTTCACAGTTGGGATGGTGTTCATGGGCTTGCAAGCCACCCCCCCACCCACCCCCTACCCTTTTTCCTCCAAACATAACGATGGTCATTATGGGCAAACAGTTATATTTTTGTTTCATCAGACCAGAGGACATTTCTCCAAAAAGTACGATCTTCGTCCCCATGTGCAGTTGCAAACCGTAGTCTGGCTTTTTTATGACGGTTTTGGAGCAGTGGCTTCTTCCTTGCCGAGCGGCCTTTCAGGTTATGTTGATATAGGACTCGTTTTACTGTGGATATAGATAACTTTTGTACCCGTTTCCTCCAGCATCTTCACAAGGTCCTTTGCTGTTTTTCTGGGATTGATTTGCACATTTCGCACCAAAGTATGTTCATCTCTTTGAGACAGAACGCGTCTCCTTCCTGAGCGGTATGACGGCTGCGTGGTCCCATGGTGTTTATACTTGCGTACTATTGTTTGTACAGTTTAACTTGGTACCTTCAGGCTTTTGGAAATTGCTCCTAAGGATGAACCAGACTTGTGGAGGTCTACCATGTTTTTTCTGAGGTCTTGGCTGATTTCATTTCATTTTCCCATGATGTCAAGCAAAGACGCACTGAGTTTGAAGGTAGGCCTGGAAATACATCCACAGGTACACCTCCAATTGACTCAAATGATGTCAATTAGCCTATCAGAAGCTTCTAAAACCATGACATCATTTTCTGGAAATTTCCAAGCTGTTTAAAGGCACAGTCAACTTAGTGTATGTAAACTTCTGACCCACTGGAATTGTGATATAGTGAATTATAAATGAAATAATCTGTTTGTAAATAATTGTCATGCACAAAGAAGATGTCCTAACCGACTTGCCAAAACTATATTTTGTTAACAAGAAATTTGTGGAGTGGTTGAAAAACAAGTTTTAATGACTCCAACCTAAGTGTACGTAAACTTCCGACTTCAACTGTATATGACATGTAATAACTAGTAAGCACACAGACTGGGTTTAAAACCCTGCTGTTAATATACAGTCGTGGTCAAAAGTTGAGAATGACACATAAATATAAATTTTCACAAAGTCTGCTGCCTCAGTTCTTATGATGGCAATTTGCATATACTCCAGACTGTTATGAAGAGTGATCAGATGAATTGCAATTAATTGCATTTTAACATGAAAATGAACTTAATCCCCCAAAAACATTTCCACTGCATTTCAGCTCTGCCACAAAAGGACCAGCTGACATCATGCCAGTGATTCTCTCGTTAACACAAGTGAGAGTGTTGACGAGGACAAAGCTGGAGATCACCCTGTCATGCTGATTGAGTTAGAATAACAGACTGGAAGCTTTAAAAAGGAGGGTGGTGCTTGAAATCATTGTTCTTCCTCTGCTAACCATGGTTACCTGCAAGGGAACACGTGCCGTCATCATTGCTTTGCACAAAAATGGCTTCACAGGCAAGGATATTGCTGCTAGTAAGATTGCACCTAAATCAACCATTTATCGGATCATCAAGAACTTCAAGGAAAGAGGTTCAATTGTTGTGAAATAGGCTTCAGGGCGGCCAAGAAAATCCAGCAAGCGCCAGGACCGTCTCCTGAAGTTGATTCAGCTGCGGGATCAGGGCACCACCAGTGCAGAGCATGCTCAGGAACAGACTGATATTCTGCAAAAGGTACAGGGATTGAACTGCTGAGGACTGGGGTAAAGTTATTTTCTCTGATGAATCCCCTTTCCGATTGTTTGGGGCATCCGGAAAAAAGCTTGTCCGGAGAAGACAAGGTGAGCGCTACCATCAGTCCTGTGTCATGCCAACAGTAAAGCATCCTGAGATCATTCGTGTGTGGGGTTGCTTCTCAGCCAAGGGAGTGGGCTCACTCACAATTTTGCCTGAGAACACAGCCATGAATAAAGAATGGTACCAACACATCCTCAGAGAGCAACTTCTCCCAACCATCCAAGAACAGTTTGGTGACGAACAATGCCTTTTCCAGCATGATGGAGCACCTTGCCATAAGGCAAAAGTGATAACTAAGTGGCTCGGGGAACAAAACATCGAAATGTTGGGTCCATGGCCAGGAAACTCCCCAGACCTTAATCCCGTTGAGAACTTGTGGTCAATCCTGAAGAGGCGGGTGGACAAACAAAAACCCACCAATTCTGACAAACTCCAAGCATTGATTAGGCAAGAATGGGCTGCCATCAGTCAGGATAATAATAATAATTGGTCATTTAGCAGACGCTCTTATCCAAAGCGACTTACAGGAGCAATTAGGGTTAAGTGCCTTGCTCAAGGGCACAGACAGATTTTTCACCTAGTCGGCTCGGGGATTAGAACCAGCGACCTTTCGGTTACTGGCACAACGCTCTTAACCAGTAAGCTACCTGCCGCCCGATGTGGCCCAGAAGTTAATTGACAGCATGCCATTGCAGAGGTCTTGAAATTGAAGGGTCAACACTGCAAATATTGACTCTTTGCATAAACTTAATGTAATTGTCAATAAAAGCCATTGACACTTATGGAATGCTTGTAATTATACTTCAGTATACCATAGTAACAGCTGAGAAAAATATCTAAAAACACTGAAGCAGCAAACTTTGTGAAGACCAATACTTGTGTCATTCTCAAAACCTTTGACCACGACTGTACATGAAATGGTCAAAAGAGCGCCGATGTTTTGGTTTCTATGTTTGCTAGCAAGCTACCGAGGAGGCTGATGAGTCTGTGTTGTTGTTGAAAAAGCTCTTAAGTCTCAGATCGTCATCTGCTGACTGGAGTGGGTAACGCAGTTTGGGAAAATATTCACTATACTGTGTTCATTCTGCCAAATAATATCATGTCATTTCAAAATATGCTGAGTTGGCTGGTAGACAGGGTTGATCATGGTGATGCTGAGTTGGCTGGTAGATGGGGTTGATCATGGTGATGCTGAGTTGGCTGGTAGATGGGGTTGATCATGGTGAATTGGATGGTAGACAGGGTTCATCTTGGTGAATTGGATGGTAGACAGGGTTGATCATGGTGAGCTGGATGGTAGACAGGGTTGATCATGGTGATGGTGAGCTGGATGGTAGACAGGGTTGATCATGGTGAGTTGGATGTAACAGGGTTGATCTTGGTGATGGTGAATTGTCCTCAGACATTGTTATCAGTATTCAGATCCCTCTAACTTGCTCGCTAAGCAAACCAAATAAATCTACCTGCCAACATTTCTGAAAATCTCTGGTGAACAGACTAAACTGGTATCATAGCATCTGTCAACAGACTGTGGGACGGCAGCGACTTAAGGGACTTTTCTGACCACATCCCAACTAGTCAACATGTTAAACGGACCCTTGCCTTAACCCTAACGATAGACTTGCAGAGAGACGGGGAGGAGCTACCGCCCTGCTTTCTCTGAGCTGACCAATCCTGTTGTTGGGAAACACCCACACCATTCTGTTGTTGGGGTACGTACGCCCACACCATTCAAACAGACTATTTCACTCACATTGCAATTAATAGAAATCTGGAAATAATGGATAGTTATTTAAAGTTTTCAGAGGGTGGACCCCTTGTTGACAGTACATCAAATTACACTAAGGAAGGCCACATTAAGAACGCTTGAGGTGGCAAAACTCACCCTGTAGGGCTTCTCTCCGGTGTGTGTACACTAGTCTACCATTAACTGGACTGAGCTAACAAAAGTGGAAAGGTTACCCAACAGTGTGGTGTTTTCTCTTGTGTAAAGCCAGGCTTCCTGACTGAGTGAATCTCTTCCCACACTGATCACAGCTATAAGGTTTCTCTCCTGTGTGTGTTCTCTTGTGTAGTAGAAGTCCACGTGAAGTGGTGAAGCTCATTCCACAGTCAGAGCAGTGGTAAGGCTTTTCGCTTGTGTGTATTCTCTTGTGTCCAGCCAGGTTTCCTGACTGAGTGAATCTCTTCCCACACTGATCACAACCAAAAGGCTTCTCTCCTGTGTGTGTTCTCTTGTGTAGTAGAAGTCCACGTGAAGTGGTTAAGCTCATTCCACAGTCTGAGCAGTGGTAAGGCTTCTCTCCTGTGTGTATTCTCTTGTGTCCAACCAGGCTTCCTGAATGAGTGAATTTCTTCCCACACTGATCACAACCAAAAGGCTTCTCTCCTGTGTGTATTCTCTTGTGTAAAGCCAGGTGTCCTGACCGAGTGAATCTCTTCCCACACTGATCACAACCAAAAGGCTTCTCTCCTGTGTGTATTCTCTTGTGTAAAGCCAGGTGTCCTGACCGAGTGAATCTCTTCCCACACTGATCACAACCAAAAGGCTTCTCTCCTGTGTGTATTCTCTTGTGTAAAGCCAGGTGTCCTGACTGAGTGAATCTCTTCCCACACTGATCACAACCAAAAGGCTTCTCTCCTGTGTGTGTTCTCTTGTGTAGTAGAAGTGCACCTGAAGTGGTTAAGCTCATCCCACAGTCAGAGCAGTGGTAAGGTTTCTCTCCTGTGTGTATTCTCTTGTGTAAAGCAAGGTGTCCTGACTGAGTGAATCTCTTCCCACACTGATCACAACCAAAAGGCTTCTCTCCTGTGTGTATTCTCTTGTGTTCAGCCAGGTGTCCTGACCGAGTGAATCTCTTCCCACATTGATCACAGCTGTAAGGCTTCTCTCCTGTGTGTTTTCTCTTGTGCATTTTAAGTTTTGCTGAAGAGGTGAAACTCTTTCCACAGTCAAAGCAGCAGTGAGGTTTCTTCCCTGTAAGTCTCTGCTGGTGTTTCTTGAGGTGTTCTGATCTGGAGAGACTCTTCTCTGCCTCGTCAGCATCATGATGTTGGTTAGCCTCCCCAGATGATAAGCCCCTTCTACTGAGAGAGCGACGGTTAGGGCTGTCCCCTGTGAAACAAAGACAGACAGTTAGGGTTCCTTCCTCATATCGAAGTTAGTTCAAGGCCCAGCTTTCCAACTCTTGTGATCAGATTTGAGCATTTTGGATGCGTTAAAATCATCAATTTAACCAATGGGGTAGGAGTGCTTCTAATGAGTCTACATTTTAAGAAGGTTAGTGATTGTATTTAATGGTAATTAAGGACATCTAGGGAGTGTCCCAAAATAAATGTATCTAAGAGCATAAACCCACTCTGTCCCGGTGTTTTCCTGCAGTCGACCAGCAGCACAGACACCCTCTTCAGACCCAGCAGTAAGTTACCAGGAGAGGCACGACCTGGGGACTCCAAGAGGGGGAGGGGGGAGGAGGGTTGGAGGGAGGAGGGGGGTGGAATAGGAGTTTCCTGTAAATCCCAAAAAGAGGGTAGTGGAGTTCAAGTTAGTACACTAAGGGTAAAACAACACAACAATGGTATGATGAGGTCTTGCATTTAAATGGGGACGGCCACAACGGAGTGGAAACAATGCCCCCTTGCTGTTTAAGACTTAATGGACACCAAATACATTTTTTCCAAACTCTGCTTCTTCATTCCGGTCCGTTGAACAACAGGAAGTTACCAAACCACAGAAGATGAAAAATGTGGTTTTCAACGATGGGTTTATGATATAGCTTGCAACTTGTAAACGATTACCCATTCCTAAAAGTGAGTACTACTTACACAGCATGTTAAAAATAATTCACATTGTCTGTTTGCATGCTACGCAGATTTGCAGCACTCAAATATTGTAACTGTATGTAACACGCACGATATGAACCCGGGGCTCCCACGGGAGAAACCAATATCTTACACTTCAGACCAATAGGACATTCCCTATTGGGAAAAAGGGCAAATTGATTTAGCTTATTTTTATATTAGACCCCAATTACGTTTCTATGTGAGAATTTCAAGAATATTTTTGGGCTTTGCTGGCGATGGAATCAGCCAATAACAAAAGGGATGGAAGTATAGACAGCGTTCCTTGATCTACAGGCTATTTGATCTGATCTACAGGCTATTTGATCTGATCTTCAGGATATGCATCAGACTATTTTGAAATGTTAACCTAATATAATACATTGCATTTAGAACGTCTGCACTCCCTTTAACCTTTTTCACATTTTGTTACATTACAAAGTGGGATTGAAATATATTAAATTGTATTTTTTTGTAATTGATGCTAATTTAAATTGTCAATGTGGCTTTGATTGGATAGTTGATGTTACGTTGGAAAGCTTCATGTTGATGACAGTTTGCGATAGAACACATAAAAAAAGGGTGGGTGTCATGTTTTGGCTGACAAATGTACTAAAATGTAATAACATCCAAACTATGAAATAACACATATGGAATAATGTTGTAACCAACAAAGTGTTAAACAAATCAGAATATATTCCAGGTGACTACCTCAGGAAGATGGTTGAGAGAATGCCAAGAGTGTGCAAAGCTGTCATCAAGGCAAAGGGTGGCTATTTGAAGAATCTCAAACATCATATTTAGATTTGTTTAACACTTTCTTGGTTACTACATGATTCCATATGTGTTATTTCATAGTTTTGATGTCTTCACTATTATTCTACAACGTAAAAATAAAGAAAAACCCTTGAATGAGTAGGTGTGTCCAAACTTTTGACTGGAACTGTATATATTTCTTTCCACTTTCAAATGGTACAACAAAGACGTTTGGAGGTAGAGGGCTGCTGGCTCCGACAGAGATCATTGCAGCGTGGTCCGTATTTTTCATGTTGCGGGCGGTCAGACAGAAAACGTTGTGATAAATATACTTGTCCCGCAGATTATTTGGAAAACGGTGTCTTTCTGCTGTGTATGCGTTAGCCTAGCTATTGTACTAAAAGCACCTCTGTCAAATTATTCACACACTAGCCTACCAGGCTACCTATGCATGGGCGAATAAATCACGTGGCAGTTAACTTTCCAAGGAAATTCACTTAAATATAATTAGGCTATAGTTTACTACAGTGTGTGTTAATAGAAAGAAGTTGGGGACGCTCAACCAACGTGAGTCGAGGTGAAATCCCAAAATGTGATTATCAATATAAAGCAAAAGGCGCAACATGGGGATCGAGCGTTGAGTCTTCTCCTTCTCAATATATATTAATTATCCATTTATTTGTCTCTGACTGAAAATATTCCCGCTCCTAAAAGACAGGCTATATCCTACGTGCAAAACATATGTCAAGAGAAAGTGCAACGGACCGCTCATCTTTCTTGCTGTTTCAAGTTCAGCAGCCATACCTCTCCTCTCCTGTCCTAGTTCAGCAGCCATACCTCTCCTCTCCTAGTTCAGCAGCCATACCTCTCCTCTCCTAGTTCAGCAGCCATAACTCTCCTGTCCTAGTTCAGCAGCCATACCTCTCCTCTCCTGTCCTAGTTCAGCAGCCATACCTCTCCTGTCCTAGTTCAGCAGCCATACCTCTCCTGTCCTAGTTCAGCAGCCATACCTCTCCTCTCCTAGTTCAGCAGCCATACCTCTCCTCTCCTAGTTCAGCAGCCAAACCTCTTCTCTCCTAGTTCAGCAGCCATACCTCTCCTGTCCTAGTTCTGCAGCCATACCTCTCCTCTCCTAGTTCAGCAGCCATACCTCTCCTCTCCTAGTTGGGCGTGCCAGATCAGGTGAGCGTGTGGTCTCAATTAAATAGAGTAGTCTATATATGAATGGATGGAGAAGCACGGGCAGTTATCTTCCCAAGGAAATTAACTACCTAAATATTATTAGGCTATACAGTTCCTATGGAAAGTCTACACCCACTATAAAAATTTTCACATTTTGTTGCTTTAAAAAGTGGGATTGAAATAGATTTGATTATAATTTTCCGTAATTCATCAACACAAAATAATGTGAAAGTAAAAACAAAATTCTACAAATTTGTACAAACAAATACAAAACAATAACTAAAATAGTAATTGTGTGATATGAATGACTAACCCTTCCTCTGTTAATAATGATGTTGTGTATGGGGTATTAAGCCACCCAGACACGTCAAAGATGTTCACAATAATCCCCAATAATGACCACCTGCAACCCTGTACATTTGACTATTCACAATAATCCACAATAATGACCACCTGCAACCCTGTACATGTGACTATTCACAATACTGACCACATGCAACCCTGTATGTGACTATTCACAATAATCCCCAATAATGACCACCTGCAACCCTGTACATGTGACTATTCACAATAATCCCCAATAATGACCACCTTTAACCCTGTACATTTGACTATTCGCAATAATCCCCAATAATGACCACCTGCAACCCTGTACATGTGACTATACACAATAATGACTACCTGCAACCCTGTACATTTGACTATTCGCAATAATCCACAATAATGATCACTTGCAACCCTGTACATGTGACTATTCACAATAATCCACAATAATGACCACCTGCAACCCTGTACATGTGACTATTCACAATAATGACCTGCAACCCTGTACATGTGACTAGTTTTTCATACTGGCCCCCCATGGGAATCGAACCCACAACCCTGCCGTTGCAAACGCCATGCTCTACCAACTGAGCTACATCCCTGCCGGCCATTCCCTCCCATACCCTGGACGACGCTGTGCAGTGCAGTGCGATGCAGTGCCTTACACCACAGTGACCACCTACAACCCTGTACATGTGACTATTCACAATAATCCACAATAATGACCTAAATGACAGAGTGAAAGGAGAATATAAATATTCCATATCTTGTTTGCAACAAGGCACTAAAGTAATACTGCTAAAAAATTTACAGGGCAAATGAATACACTTTTTGGGCCTAAATGCAAAGCCTTAAGTTTGGGGCAAATCTAACATAACATCACTGAGTAACTGCCTCCTTATTTTCAAGCATGGTGATGGCTGCATCATGGTAAGGAAATGCTTGACATCGTCAAAGACTGGGGAGTTTTACAGGATGAAACGAAACGGGAAATCCTAGAGGAAAGACTGCTTCAGTCTGCTTTACACCAGACACTGGGAGAGGAACTCACGTTTCAGCAAGACCGTAACCTACAACACTAAGCCACATCTAAATCTGTGGGAAGCTAAAAGGCTAGCTTGTTTACAGTTTTTAGCAAGCTGCTAGTGGAGTAGCCTACAGCCAACTGGCAAGCTGCTAGTGGAGTAGCCTACAGCCAACTGGCAAGCTGCTAGTGGAGTAGCCTACAGTCAACAGGTAAGCTGCTAGTGGAGTAGCCTACAGCCAACAGGTAAGCTGCTAGTAGAGTAGCCTACAGCCAACTGGTAAGCTGCTAGTGGAGTAGCCTACAGCCAACTGGCAAGCTCCAACTAGCTGCATTGTACCAATAAGTCATTGGTAGTGCATTATTGTTTGCTTTCCGCGATTGGAAATGCATTGTATTGGCATGAGGAAGTGTTATTACGGTAATTAGCAACTGTTTTGAATTGGATTGTTGGGTATTGTGCAAGTAGCTGTGTAGCGTTGTCATGACTTGCTATTTATGAATTGTCCATGTTTGTCCATGTCCAATGCAGTAGGCTGTATTCTTGCTGCAAGACAGCCGTGCGTGGCTGCAAATACATTGTGTGTAATTGTATTATCGATTATTATCCATCCTGTGTTATCAGCAAGCGAAAATAGTTGTGCCCCCTTAGTCATTTCTGATGCCCCCTTGCCGAGTTCATCCTGCCGCCGGGCCTGGCTACGAGTAACCAGCTAAACTACACAAATGATTTTCCAAAAGTCAAGGACCATTAAATGCGCGCAGTGTAAAAGCAGAAAGTAGGCTACAAAGACCTGTTATAAAAATGTTTAAATTAATCTAAACTCACCTGATTCATTGTAGAAACGTGTGTTTATGGTCGATTGCAGAGTTCAGGCGAAGTTAACTAGATGTTTATCTCTAGTCTACGGACCTTTTAGATCAGGGAGGTAGAGGACCGAGACGTTATATTTCAACATGTGACTCTCTGCCTAAAGTCACAAGACAAAATGTAGAATAGAGAACATGTGACTCCACCTTCACTTCCGTTCGACTGAAAAATGGGACTTCCGCCAACATACAAATAATACAGCAGTAGTCTGCTTAGCTCATTTTCAAAAGTTACAGTCCGATATCATTTTAACATTCCTCCTTTGTTCAATCATGTTGTCTGGTGTTCTACTCTGCACGGAGCGTAAAGTCACAAGAGAAAAGAACCAGGCTCCGCCTTCACTTCCGTTCAACTGAACCGTTGGGATTCGGCCAACATACAAATCATTTTTATTTTTTATTTAACGTTTATTTAACCAGGTAAGCCAGTTGAGAACAAGTTCTCATTTACAACTGTGACATGGCCAAGATAAAGCAAAGCAGTGCGATAAAAACAACAACACAGAGTTACATATGGGGTAAAACAAAACTTAAAGTAAAATATACAACAGAACATATATATACAGTGTGTGCAAATGTAGCAAGTTATGGAGGTAAGGCAATAAATAGGCCATAGTGCAAAATAATTACAATTAGTATTAACACTGGAATGATTGATGTGCAAGAGATGTACACCTCCTGAGTGGCGCAGTGGTCTAAGGCACTGCACCGCAGTGCTAACTGTGCCACTAGAGATCCTGGTTCGAATCCAGGCTCTGTCGCAGCCGGCCGCGACCGGGAGACTCATGGGCGGCGCACAATTGACCCAGCGTCGTCCAGGGTAGGGGAGGGAATGGCCGGCAGGGATGTAGCTCAGTTGATAGAGCATGGCGTTTGCAATGCCAGGGTTGTGGGTTCAATTCCCACGGGGGGCCAGTATAAAAAAATATATATATATATTGTGACGTCACGAGAGGCTACACGGCTTTCAGCGGGATTGCTCAAGTAGTGCAAGGAGACAAGGTTCAAACAAAACAAGGATTTTATTAAAGGTCTTGGGAAATTAACGAAAATATAACAAAATTCTGTTCTCTTGTGGCTCTTTAAGGGTTAACAGTTCAGGGATGTCTCTTCCACATCCAAAATCATAATTCTCACTCGCTCAGATAACTTTTCCCCAGCCTTACTGTAGTCCACGTTGCAGCTAGTGGCCAACCCAGCAAAAAGTCCTTCCAAATGTCTCTCACGTATTTCCACAGGCGAATATATCCAAAGGTGAGTATTTCCCAAAGGTAAGTATCTCCAAATCCTTATATTCCTCTTGGAAGTGGACATGGAGCACTCTTGTCCTCCAGAGAGCCCAGGTTGGAGACTGTGTTTCTTCACCCCCCACACACACCCTCTCAGTGTGTCTCTTCCCTTCCCAAACCTTCAGCTCATCAGCTCCTCATTTGTTTCAGCTGCGTGGGAAGATTGGCCATAGAGGGGTGGAGTTCCCGACCATACCAGCAGATGGAGCCATAGCTGTCTGGGTTTGCAGCCATCTCAGGGGGATGTAACGTCCCTCCAGGACACAGCCTCTCGTGACATCACACATCCCCCTCCTCGGGACCGACGTCCTCGTCGGGGTAAAGGCAGCGAAGAAGGCCTCACGCCGGGAGAGGGCGTCCGCATTGCCGTGGTGCTTGCCAGCCTGCTCTCTCTTCAACTCCTCCAACTCTAGGACCAGGGACTCAGCCTCCTGTTGTCTCTCCTTGAGTTTCTTACTGAACGCATCAGCCTTGGTTTTAGCAGAGTTTCGCTTCTGTTGAGCAGCTTTCAGTTCCTTCTCTCTCTCTGCCTCCGCATTCTTCATCTTGTTCTCCAACACCTTGTACTTCTCTTCTGCCTTCTTCTGGACCTCCTTACTACTGCGCAGGGTCTCCTCACACTCCTCGATGGTCCTGCGCAGCATCTCCAGCTCCTCCTGTTGCTTATGGAAGGAGCTCTGTTGGAGTTTAGCCTGGAGGATATCTAACTCTTCTGTCTTCATGTCTAACTGTTGCTTTAACAAACGATACCTCTCAGCGGTCCCCTTCAGACCAGACAGTTCTTTGTCCAGATTCTGTAGCTCCGTCTCTGTGTCGGTCTGGGCACCTGCCATCCCTATCAGAGCCCGGGCGGGAGTGAGTAATTCGGAGGATTGCACCGGAGCCTTCCCAGGATGAGTCTTGCCTCTCCGTTTCCGAGGTACTCGGGTTATCCTCTCCTGAGACTCTCTCCAGAGTGGGTAAAAGGCTGGGCAGTCTCGTCCAATTAGGACAGGGACGGGGAGGGAATCAACCACCCCCGCCGTCGTGTGTATGGTTCCCCGTGTGCTGGTCATTGTAAGTTCAGTCATGGGGTATTCTCTGGTGTCTCCATGGACACAGGAAACTGGGAGGACTTTCCCCGGGGTCAGACACGTGGGGCCCACCAAATCCTTACGCACCAGGGTGGCCCGGCTACCAGAATCCAGTAAGGCCTCCACATCATGGTGATTCACAGTTACCGGGCAGGTGGGGGGTCGATCTGGGCCGCCATCTACGACTCCCAAGAGCGAGGCAAAACGGTGTGTGGGTGCTGAGCTGGAGGACTCCGCAGTGGGCATAGGTTCATCGGCTGGTTTCCCACACTGCCAGGAGATATGTCCCATCTCCCCACACCGGTAACACTGTCGAGTTTCCCCCTCCTGGTGTACTCTTCTTGGACCCGCCTGGTTTCTGGCTCCCCCTGGAGCCGGGATAAGTCCTGACGTGGCTGGGTTTGCGACCTTGGGGTCCTTTGGACGGGTTCTTCCCATTTGTGGTGGGGCCGCACTCCTGGGGTCTTTTCGGGAAGCATTCAGCATCTCCGCTGTGGCCTGGTACTTTTCCACCGCTTCCACGGTCAGATCAGCCGTGGTCAAGGCCTGTTGACTGATGAACCGTTTTGCCTCATAAGGCAGGGCGCGTAGGTAACGATCCACCACAACGGCCTCCACCACCGCCGCTGCTGTATTCCTCTGCGGATCCAGCCATTTCCTTGCGATTCGGACAAGTTCATGCATCTGCGCCCGAGGAGGTTGGTCTGGTTGGAAGGTCCAGCTGTGAAAGCGCTGGGCCATACCAAACTTTGTGAGTCCATATCTGCTGAGGATCTCAGACTTCAGGGCATCATAGTCAGTAACCTGGTCAGGGCCCAGGTCCCGGACAGCATTCAGCGATTCCCCGGTTAGGAAGGGGGCTAACAGACCAACCCACTGTTGCTTGGGCCAGGCTTCCCTAGTGGCCGTGGCCTCAAATGCATGCAGGTATGCCTCAATGTCATCGGTAGCTCCCATCTTAGATATAAAGTCACTTGCCTTTATTGGGCGGGTATTTTGGACAACCATCTGTCTCTGCAACTGCAATTCCTCTGCCTTCAGAAGGTTGGCTTTCTTTTGCTCCTCCAAGAGAGCCACGTTTGCTTGCATCTGGGCTTGCTGGCCAGCAACAAGGGCTTTCAATATGTCCTCCATTTCAGTCGGCGGGGAGCCTACGGCCAACTTGGAAAACTGGGTGATCAAACCTTCAGTATCCTCCTCTGACATGCACTATTAACGCTTGAGCTTGCCCGTATTCTCCACCATCTGTGACGTCACGAGAGGCTACACGGCTTTCAGCGGGATTGCTCAAGTAGTGCAAGGAGACAAGGTTCAAACAAAACAAGGATTTTATTAAAGGTCTTGGGAAATTAACGAAAATATAACAAAATTCTGTTCTCTTGTGGCTCTTTAAGGGTTAACAGTTCAGGGATGTCTATTCCACATCCAAAATCATAATTCTCACTCGCTCAGATAACTTTTCCCCAGCCTTACTGTAGTCCACGTTGCAGCTAGGTGGCCAACCCAGCAAAAAGTCCTTCCAAATGTCTCTCACGTATTTCCACAGGCGAATATATCCAAAGGTGAGTATTTCCCAAAGGTAAGTATCTCCAAATCCTTATATTCCTCTTGGAAGTGGACATGCAGCACTCTTGTCCTCCAGAGAGCCCAGGTTGGAGACTGTGTTTCTTCACCCCCCACACACACCCTCTCAGTGTGTCTTTTCCCTTCCCAAACCTTCAGCTCATCAGCTCCTCATTTGTTTCAGCTGCGTGGGAAGATTGGCCATAGAGGGGTGGAGTTCCCGACCATACCAGCAGATGGAGCCATAGCTGTCTGGGTTTGCAGCCATCTCAGGGGGATGTAACGTCCCTCCAGGACACAGCCTCTCGTGACATCACAATATATATATATGTATTCACTAACTTTAAGTCGCTCTGGATAAGAGCGTCTGCTAAATGACTAAAATGTAATTAGTAATGGTCAGGGTAGTGGTGTGAGTGATGGACAGGATGTAGTGACCTGAGGTCAAAGGGTACTAAGAACAGAGACAGGGTGGCCTATGATGGTTTCCAGATGGATGTGAAAGGAAGGAGGACCAAGAGGGTATATAAAAGGTAGAGGGTCTTCTTTGTTAGTTAGTTGGAAACAGCAAAATGGCAAAGCTATGTCCGTTGGTGTTTCTAACCCGGTACCGATTATTAAATACAGAATGTCTAAGTATATTCTTGATTCTTTGAGCAGAAACTCATCATAACAGACTCCAATTACGTTTCTATGTGAGAATTCCAATAATATTTTTGGGTATTGCTGGCGATGGAATCAGCCAATAACCAAAGGGATGGAAGTATAGACAGCGTTCCTTGATCTGATCTACAGGCTATTTGATCTGATCTACAGGATATTTGAACTGATCTTCAGGATATGCATCAGACTATTTTGAAATGTTAACCTAATATAATACATTGCCTTTAGAACGTCTGCACTCCCTTGAACTTTTTTCACATTTTGTTAAGTTACGAAGTGGGATTTAAATATATTAAATTGTAATTTTTTGTAATTGATGTGCTAATTTCAAATTGTCAATGTGGCTTTGATTGGATAGTTGATGTTATGTTGGAAAGCTTTATGTTTATGACAGTTTGCGATAGAACACATGAAAAAAAGGGTGGGTGTCACGGTTTCGGCCGAGGCTGCTCCTCCTCCTGGTTCGGGCAGACTTCGGCGGTCGTCGTCCCCGGAGTACTAGCTGCCACCGATCTATGTTTCATGTTCGTTTGGTTTGGTCTTAATGTTGTACACCTGTGTATAGTTATTCCTCGTTAGTGTTCTATTTAGTTCTCGTTGTGTGTGTCTGTGTTTGTGTGTGATTGCGCCTCTGTTACGTGTTGGAGCTACTATTTCCCTCCAGTGTTTTGGAGTGATTACTTTGCACATGTTTTGTGCGCCGTTTATTTTGTCGCCTGTGTGCGCCTTGTATTCGCCTTCAGGCTTATTGTGCTTTTGTTTGTGTGAATTTTGCACTAAAGCCTTTGGACTGAGCCTCTGCGTCCTGCGCCTGATTCATACACCACACCCACCTTCAGCACCTTATGACAGAATCACACACCACAATGGAATCAGCAGGATCAGCTGATTCCATTGTGTCGCTCGAGGAGCATATCCGTGGACAAGATGGCCAGATTCGACAACTGGAAACCACTCTACAGGAGGTAATCTACACCTTGCATCGATGGGAGGCCAGCCGGGTACCCACACCTCCACCTACCCTGCCCACCCCATCGGTCGGTCCACCAGTCCTAGGTTCGGAACCCAGGGGGATTCGGCTCTCGCTCCCGAGGGCGTATGACGGAACAGCTGCCGGGTGTCAGGGGTTCCTCCTGCAGGTGGAGCTCTACCTGGCCACTGTAGACCTGGTGCCCTCGGGACACGAGAGCGTTTCCGCCCTCATCTCCTGTCTCACGGGCAAGGCGTTGGAGTGGGCTAACGCCGAGTGGAGGAGAATGGACGCCAACACCATGACCTACGCAGAGTTCTCCCGCCGCTTCAAGGCCGTGTTCGACCATCCACCTGAGGGCAAAGCGGCGGGGGAGCGTCTAGTCCAGTTGGAGGAGGAGGAGCGCGCAGGCGCCAACACCATGACCTACGCAGAGTTCTCCCGCCGCTTCAAGGCCGTGTTCGACCATCCACCTGAGGGCAAAGCGGCGGGGGAGCGTCTAGTCCAGACAGGGGAGGAGGAGCGCGCAGGCCTTCGCTCTAGAGTACCGGACTCTAGCGGCTGATGCAGGGTGGAATGAACAGGCTGTCATCGACCATTTTCGATGTAACCTACGAGAGGACGTTCAACGTGAGTTGGCCTGCAGGGATACCCATCTTACATTCGACCAGTTGGTCGATATGTCCATCCGTCTGGACACCCTGCTGGCCACCCGTGGACGTCCCGAGGGGAGTCCGTCCATTCCGCCCTCCGGCGCCTCCGAGCCGAGCCCTATGGAGCTCGGGGGTGCCGGTGCTAGAGAACGGAGTAGGAGGAGCCCGAGGGGGCCTGTCTCCTGCACCAAGTGCGGTCGTGGAGGGCACACTGCGGCCAGGTGCTGGGGAGGGTTCTCCGAGGGAAAAGACAACAGGCCACGCACTGGGGGGGCCTCCCTGGTGAGTAGACGTCCCACTTACCCAGAGCTTTCTGTTGCGCACTTTTGTATACCTGTGTGTTTTCCACAGGTTGCACCTCATTCCCAGCATAAGGCGCTCGTAGATTCAGGCGCAGCTGGGAATTTTGTTGATCGGAAGTTTTGTTTTGAGTTAGGGATCCCTCTCCTACCTGTTCACAAACCTTTTCCCGTTCATGCCTTAGATAGCCGTCCGTTGGGGTCGGGGTTGATCAGGGAGATCACAGCGCCACTTCGGATGTGTGCGCAGGGGGGTCATGAGGAGACTATACAGCTGTATCTGATCGACTCTCCTGGGTACCCAGTGGTGCTGGGGATTCCCTGGTTAAGCACCCACAACCCTGCTATTTCGTGGCAACAGAGGGCTCTCGATGGGTGGTCTGCTCAGTGCGAGGGGCGATGTCTGGGTGTTTCCGTGGGGGCGACTTCGGTGGAGAGTCCAAACCAAGTGCCCGCACTGCACATTCCGCCTGAATATGGGGATTTAGCTCTCGTGTTTAGCAAAACTAGGGCGACGCAGTTGCCTCCTCATAGACAGGGGGATTGTGCGATTGATCTCCAGGCAGGAGCAGCGCTCCCACGGAGCCATGTGTATCCTTTGTCTCAAGAGGAGAGAAAAGCTATGGAGACTTACATAGCCGAATCTTTGAGACAGGGATACATTCGGCCCTCCACTTCTCCCGCCTCCTCAAGCTTCTTTTTTGTGAAAAAGAAAGATGGAGGGTTGCGCCCGTGCATTGATTACCGTGGTCTCAATCAGATTACTGTGAAATACAGTTATCCACTCCCTCTGATTGCGACCATGACGGAGTCATTGCATGGAGCGCGGTTTTTCACAAAACTGGATCTCAGGAGCGCGTATAACTTGGTGCGCATTAGGGAGGGTGACGAATGGAAGACAGCGTTTAGTACCACGTCAGGTCATTTCGAATATCTCGTCATGCCATATGGGTTGATGAATGCTCCATCAGTCTTCCAATCCTTCGTAGATGAGATTTTCCGGGATATGCAGGGACAAGGGGTGGTCGTGTACATTGATGACATTCTGGTGTACTCGTCTACCCGAGCCGAGCATATAACCCTGGTGCGTCGTGTATTGAGGAGGCTGTTGGAACACGACCTATATGTCAAGGCAGAGAAATGTCTGTTTTTCCAGGAGTCGGTCTCCTTTTTGGGTTATCGGTTGTCCGCGTCAGGGGTGAGAATGGAGGTGGATCGTGTGTCCGCTGTGCATAATTGGCAAACCCCAACTACTGTAAAAGAGGTGCAGCAGTTTTTGGGTTTTGCGAATTACTACCGGAGGTTTATCCGGGGTTTTGGACAGGTGGCAGCTCCCATCACGTCCCTTCTGAAGGGGGGTCCGGTGCGACTGCAGTGGTCAGCCGATGTGGACAGGGCCTTTAGGAGACTGAAGGACCTGTTTACGTCGGCTCCGGTGCTGGTGCATCCGGATCCCGCATTACCCTTTCAGGTTGAGGTAGACGCGTCTGAGGCTGGTATAGGGGCCGTTCTCTCTCAACGGTCCGGCACACCACCTAAACTCCGCCCCTGTGCTTTTTACTCTAAGAAGCTCAGCCCGGCGGAGCGTAACTATGACGTTGGGGACAGGGAGCTGTTAGCTGTAGTTCAAGCCCTTAAGGTGTGGAGGCATTGGCTTGAGGGGGCTCAACACCCTTTCCTCATTTTGACTGACCATCGGAACCTGGAGTACATCCGGGCAGCGAGGAGACTGAACCCTCGCCAGGCTCGATGGAGTATGTTTCTCACCAGGTTCGTATTTAAAATCACGTACATCCCTGGGTCCCAGAATGGTAAGGCAGATGCGCTGTCCCGGCGGTATGACACGGAGGAGAGGTCCGTTGAGCCCACTCCCATACTACCGGAGTCTTTCCTTGTGGCAACGGTGGTGTGGGAGGTCGATTCCGAAATCGAGCGAGCGTTGCGTACCGACCCCAGCCCTCCACAGTGTCCTGAGGGTCGGAGGTACGTTCCGCTCGAGATTCGGGATCGACTCATTTACTGGGCTCACACGTCACCCTCCTCTGGACATCCGGGTATCGGCCGGACAGTGCATTGCCTTAGCACTAAATACTGGTGGCCCACTTTGGCTAGGGATGTGAGGGTTTATGTCTCCTCCTGCTCGGTGTGCGCCCAGTGTAAGGCGCCCCGACATCTGCCCAGGGGTAAGTTACAGCCCCTACCCGTTCCACAACGACCATGGTCCCACCTCTCGGTGGATTTTGTAACAGACCTTCCCCTCTCTCAGGGGAATACCACCATCCTGGTCGTTGTGGACCGGTTCTCTAAGGCCTGTCGTCTTCTCCCTATGTCGGGTCTTCCTACTGCCCTACAGACTGCTGAGGCCCTATTTACCCACGTCTTCCGGCATTACGGGGTCCCCGAGGATATAGTGTCTGATCGAGGCCCCCAGTTTACATCCCGGGTGTGGAGAGCGTTTATGGAGCGTTTGGGGGTCTCGGTTAGCCTTACCTCGGGGTACCACCCGGAGAGTAACGGGCAGGTAGAACGTGTCAACCAGGATGTGGGTAGGTTTCTGAGGTCGTATTGCCAGGACCGGCCTGAGGAGTGGGCGCGTTACATTCCCTGGGCCGAGATGGCCCAGAATTCTCTTCGCCACTCCTCTACCAACCTAACCCCT
The DNA here is from genome assembly GCF_964263955.1 of Coregonus lavaretus. NCBI lineage: Eukaryota > Metazoa > Chordata > Actinopteri > Salmoniformes > Salmonidae > Coregonus > Coregonus lavaretus. Next base: position 675,541 of record NW_028166934.1, read on the forward strand.
TTCCAATGTGTATTAGGTTACCAGCCGGTTCTGGCACCGTGGCAGCAGAGCCAGATCGAGGCCCCTGCGGTGGATGATTGGATGAGGCGCTCGGAAGAGACGTGGAACGCTGCCCACGTCCACCTGCAGCGGGCCGTCCGTCGTCACAAGGCGAGCGCCGATCTCCACCGCAGTGAGGGGCCGGTGTACGCACCCGGAGATCGAGTCTGGCTCTCTACCAGAAACCTACCCCTCCGCCTGCCCTGCCGGAAGCTGGGTCGGCGGTTTGTGGGGCCCTTTAAAGTCCTGAGAAGATAGAACGAGGTGTGTTATAAGTTACATCTACCTGTTGAATATAAGAATATTAACCCCTCGTTCCATATGTCTCTTCTCAGGCCGGTGGTAGCTGGTCCACTCCAGGACAATGAGATAGGAGAGACTCCTCCGCCCCCATTGGACATCGAGGGGGCTCCGGCGTACACCGTTCGGTCCATCTTGGACTCCAGACGCCGGATGGGGGGTCTCCAGTATCTCGTGGAGTGGGAGGGGTACGGCCCGGAGGAGCGGTGCTGGGTGCCGCGGAGGGACATCCTAGACCCATCTCTCCTGTCGGAGTTCCACCGGGACCATCCCGCGCGCCCTGCTCCGCGTCCTCCTAGTCGTCCCCGAGGCCGGGGTCGGCGCACGGCTGGAGCCACGCGTCAAGTGGGGGGTATTGTCACGGTTTCGGCCGAGGCTGCTCCTCCTCCTGGTTCGGGCAGGCTTCGGCGGTCGTCGTCCCCGGAGTACTAGCTGCCACCGATCTATGTTTCATGTTCGTTTGGTTTGGTCTTAATGTTGTACACCTGTGTCTAGTTAGTCCTCGTTAGTGTTCTATTTAGTTCTTGTTGTGTGTGTCTGTGTTTGTGTGTGATTGCGCCTCTGTTACGTGTTGGAGCTACTATTTCCCTCCAGTGTTTTGGAGTGATTACTTTGCACATGTTTTGTGCGCCGTTTATTTTGTCGCCTGTGTGCGCCTTGTATTCGCCTTCAGGCTTATTGTACTTTTGTTTGTGTGAATTTTGCACTAAAGCCTTTGGACTGAGCCTCTGCGTCCTGCGCCTGATTCATACACCACACCCACCTTCAGCACCTTATGACAGTGGGTGTCATGTTTTGGCTGACAAATGTACTAAAATGTAATAACTAACTGTAAGTCGCTCTGGATAAGAGCGTCTGCTAAATGACTAAAATGTAAATGTAATGATGTGCAAATAGAGATACTGGGGTGCAAATGAGCAAAATAAATAACAATATGGGGATGAGGTAGTTGGGCGGGCTAATTTCAGATGGGCTGTGTACAGGTGCAGTGATCGGTAAGGTGCTCTGACAACTGATGCTTAAAGTTAGTGAGGGAGATAAGAGTCTCCAGCTTCAGAGATTTTTGCAGTTCGTTCCAGTCATTGGCAGCAGAGTACTGGAAGGAATGGCGGCCAAAGGAGGTGTTGGCTTTGGGGATGACCAGTGAGATATACCTGCTGGAGCGCATACTACGGGTGGGTGTTGCTATGGTGACCAATGAGCTAAGATAAGGCAGGGATTTGCCTAGCAGTGATTTATAGATGGCCTGGAGCCAGTGGGTTTGGCGACGAATATGTAGTGAGGACCAGCCAACAAGAGCGCACAGGTCACAGTGGTGGGTAGTATATGGGGCTTTGGTGAAAAACGGATGGCACTGTGATAGACTACATCCAATTTGCTTGGAGGCTATTTTGTAAATGACATCGCCAAAGTCAAGGATCGGTAGGATAGTCAGTTTTACGAGGGCATGTTTGGCAGCATGAGTGAAGGAGGCTTTGTTGCGAAATAGGAAGCTGATTCTAGATTTAACTTTGGATTGGAGATGCTTAATGTGAGTCTGGAAGGAGAGTTTACAGTCTAACCAGACACCTAGGTATTTGTAGTTCCACTCACAAACCGATCGCTGTACATCGTGCTGAAATAGCGACATGTCTATGCGGCTGCGTGCCTAATTCATCGATGATAGGGTTCCTGTGGTGCAAGAGAATGTAAAGCTTTGCTTTAGCTAATGGATAAAGGTTTATTGGTAGGCCTCTATTTGGTCATCATTTTCTCATTTTAGTCATTTAGCAGACGCTCTTATCCAGAGCGACTTACAGTTAGTGAGTGCCTATATAATTTGTTTCATACTTGCCCCCCATGGGAATCGAACCCACAACCCTGGCGTTGCAAACGACATGCTTTACCAACTGAGCTACACGGGGCCTAACATTTCACGAAATCTATAAATGGTGTTGTAATGCTGCAATTTTATAGCCTGCTGGCTGGTGGTAATAATGTCATTTATTGTTCAGTAATTAAAACTGGACATTCAAACATTGCAGATTTTAAAATAAATGTTCCGTGCATACTAATCAGCTACCAATTGATGTTTTAAAATAATATACAACTGTCCTGTAGCTGCTACCTAAACCTGCATGACATGATCCCTCCTCGTGCTCTCTCCAAGCTTGGATAGAATGCTGTTGTGCATAAATCTATTTAAATTAAATAAAGAAAAATCTCATTTACATACACTACCGGTCAAAAGTTTTAGAACACCTACTCATTCAAGGGTTTTTCTTAATTTGTAATATGCTCTACATTGTAGAATAATAGTGAAGACATCAAAACTATGAAATAACACATATGGAATCATGTAGTAACCAAAAAAGTATTTTGTATTCATTAGGGAGCCCCATTAGCTGCTCCCAAGGCAGCAGCTACTCTTCCTGGGGTCTAAAACATATTTGTGATTCTTCAAATAGCCACCCTTTGCCTTGATGACAGCTTTGCACACTCTTGACATTATCTCAACCAGCTTCATGAGGTAGTCACCTGGAATGCATTTCAATAAACAGGTGTGCCTTCTTCAAAGTTAATTTGTGGAATTTCTTTCCTTCTTAATGCATTTGATTCAATCAGTTTTGTTGTGACAAGGTTAGGGGGGGGGTACACAGAAGATAGCCATATTTGGTAAAAGACCAAGTCCATATTATGGTGAGAACAGCTCACATTAGCAAAGAGAAACGACAGTCCATCATTACTTTAAGACATGAAGATCAGTCACTCCGGAAAATTTCAAGAACTTTGAAAGTTTCTTAAAGTGCAGTCGCAAAAACCATCAAGCTCTATGATGAAACTGGCTCTCATGAGGACCGCCACAGGAATGGAAGACCCAGAGTTACCTCTGCTGCAGAGGATAAGTTCATTAGAGTTACCAGCCTCAGAAATTGCAGCCCAAATAAATGCTTCAGAGTTCAAGTCACAGACACACCTCAACATCAACTGTTCAGAGGGGACTGTGTGAATCAGTCCTTCATGGTCGAACTGCTGCAAAGAAACCACTACTAAAGGACCAATAAGAAGAAGAGACTTGCTTGGGCCAAGAAACACAAGCAATGGACATTAGACCGGTGGAAATTTGTCCTTTGGTTTGTAGTCCAAATTGGAGATTTTTGGTTCAAACCGCTGTGTCTGTGTGAGACGCAGTGTGGGTGAACGGATCAAATCAAATCAAATCTTATTGGCCAAATGCACCGAATACAACAGGTGCAGACATTACAGTGAAATGCTTACTTACAGCCCTTAACCAACAGTGCATTTTATTTTAAAAAAAAGTAGAATAAATAAAATAACAAAAAAGTGTTGAGAAAAAAAGAGCAGAAGTAAAATAAAATAATAGTAGGGAGGCTTTATATACAGGGGGGTACAGGTGCAGAGTCAATGTGCTGGGGCACCGGCTAGTTGAGGTAGTTGAAGTAATACGTACATGTGGGTAGAGTTAAAGTGACTATGCATAAATAATTAACAGAGTAGCAGCAGCGTAAAAAGCTGGGGTGGGGGGGCAGTGTAAATAGTCCGGGTAGCCATGATTAGCTGTTCAGGAGTCTTATGGCTTGGGGGTAGAAGCTGTTGAGAATTATTTTGGACCTAGACTTGGCACTCCGGTACCGCTTGCCGTGCGGTAGCAGAGAGAACAGTCTATGACTAGGGTGGCTGGAGTCTTTGACAATTTTGAGGGCCTTCCTCTGACACCGCCTGGTATAGAGGTCCTGGATGGCAGGAAGCTTGGCCCCAGTGATGTACTGGGCCGTACGCACTACCCTCTGTCGTGCCTTGCGGTCGGAGGCCAAGCAGTTGCCATAACAGTCTGAGATGCAACCAGTCAGTATGCTCTCGATTGTGCAGCTGTGTAATTTTTTATCCTGAGGGAGAATAGGCTTTGGCGGATGATCTCCGCATATGTATTTCCCACCGTAAAGCATTGAGGAGGAGGTGTTATGGTGTGGGGGTGCTTTACTGGTGACACTGTCTGTGATTTATTTAGAATTCAAGGCACACTTAACCAGCATGGCTACCACAGCATTCTGCAGCAATACACCATCCCATCTGGTTTGAACTTAGTTGGACTATCATTTGTTTTTCAACAGGACAATGACCCACTTCCAGGCTGTGTAAGGGCTAATTTACCAAGGAAAGTGATGTAACTGCTGCATCAGATAACCAGGCCTCCACAATCCCCCAACCTCAACCAAATTGAGATGGTTTGGGATGAGTCGGACCGCAGAGTGAAGGAAAAGCAGCCAACAAGTGCTCAGCATATGTGGGAACTCCTTCAAGACTGTTGGAAAAGCATTCCAGGTGAAGCTGGTTGAGAGAATGACAAGAGTGTGCAAAGCTGTCATCAAGGCAAAGGGTGGCTATTTGAATAATCTCAAATATAAAACATATTTTGAATTGTTTAACACTTTTTTGGTTACTACATGATTCCATATGTGTTATTTCATAGTTTTGATGTCTTCACTATTAGTCTACAATGTAGAAAATAGTCAAATTAAAGAAAAACCCTTGTAACTGCCTCTGTCGCAAGTTTATTTCATGTATTAGCACTTTAGTTTATTTCATGTATTTGCACTTTTTATTATTTAATTTCTTCTGAATTGTACGTTTACAGCAAGACGGAACTAATTATTGGTTCCGCCCGAGTGTTGTCACCCGAGCGCCTTTAGCGACGCACCGAGGAAAGTTTACCGCAAAAAGCGAATTATTTTTCCACTGTTATCGTGTTTAAGTGCATACATACAAAGAAAGTATACAGATGAAGATAAAGGACATTTAAAAGGATGTTTAGCACCTCTGTGTGATAAGCAGCAATGAGTTCTCACGGGTTGACCAGCATTAAAGCCCTGTATTTGAATCAAGACCTCTTTCCTCATGCCTGTCACTGGAGGAGTTATAGTGAGAACTCATCTGCTCTGCATGAGTAGACGAGGAAGACAGTACCAAAGAGCCGTGATCCATGGACAAGAAGGGACATCTCTACATCCAAGAGTGTGCATCTGCTCCTGACATTTACACAGCCGCAGCATCCACAGAAGAATCCAGGCGCCTTACCATGAATCCAGCTGATGCAAAGAAGCTTAAACTATTTCCCACAAGAGACTGACACATTTTTGCCTTCATATCCATACGGTATAGTTGTGTGTATGTTTAAGTGTTAACTAAGCTACAACCAAGAGACTGAATTTTGCATTTCATAGAACAACGTGATATTGATTTGTGTGAAGTAGATGTGAATATGTTCTAAAAAATAATATTAGTGGTAAAAATAGTATAAATGTGAATAGCTAATGGGAGCTGAATCACTTAGCTACAGGCCAAATTAGATTTAACCCAAATTTAAGTACACCAAGTAACAATGTCAGAGCCTAGTCTTACCTCTGGGAGAAAGCAGGTTAATGTAGGTGAAAGTATAGAGCAGCAGTGCATAGACATGCAACCACAGGCTACTAAAGGCACAAGAGCTAATGACCACACTTCCTCACAAAGAAGCCAAAGAGACCGAAAGTTAACAGAAAGGGCCAAGAACTGTACAATGAGCAAATAAGAAGATTTGCTCACTGTTTCACTGTGAGCTATGAGGAGTGGACGGCTATTGCTAAAGACGCCAAGCAAGCTTTGAGTGGACAATGCTCAAACAACCTGCTACATGAACACATAAGCAAAATAAGTGCTGCCTCAGAGAATCTGAACATTGCTTATGATGAGTTAAGGCGCATAGACAACCCTGACCATGACAAACGTCGCAGAATTGACACCTGTGATGCAGTAACCAGGAAGATCATCCAAACTGCAAAAGATCGTTTGGAGACAGCAGATAACGGTGGAGGAGATGAACAACGAGGCAACAGGGCGACATCGTCTATATTCAAGTCTGTAGCCTCAGACAAGATAAGTATCAAATCCCAATGCACTAAGTCCTCTCATGCTCAAAGCAGCTCCAGACATTCAAGTCGGATTTCTGTTAGCAGACAAGATGCCGCTGCTGAAGTTGCTGCCAATGAAGCTACTCTAGAAGTACTACTAGAACAAGAGTGTTGCATTGAGGAATTGGAAAGGCTTGAAGCTGAAGTTGCAGAGAGACAAAAGGTGCTAGATGCAAAGCGGAGACAACTGGAGCGACTAGAGACAGTTAAAAAGTTAAAGGCTGCTAAGGCACGTCAGCGAGTGTATGATCAGAGTGAGTGCTCAGATAAAGAAATAAGCAGTCTACTCCATCAAAGTGTCTGTATGAAGGAAAGGGAAGAAGTTAAACATGAAAATAATCTGTTGCAGCACCATTCTTCACCACAAGACCGGGCACATTCAAAGCAGGATGACAGCACAGCAGCTCTTGTTAAAGCACTTGCAGAGTCCATCAGTGCAGGTCGTCTTCCTATACCTGAACCAACAATATTCAATGGCGACCCACTCAGATTCAATGACTGGAAGGTTTCATTTCAGACACTCATTGATCGGAAAAACATTCCAGCCGAAGAAAATATATATTACTTGCGAAAGTATGTGGGTGGACCTGCTAAAAAGGCTATAGAGAGCTACTTCCTGCTTGGTTCAGAGTCAGCCTATCACGCAGCATGGAGGATTCTCGAGGAAAGATATGGAAATCCATTCCTCATAGCCAAAGCATTCAGAGCTAAGCTGGAGGCATGGCCCAAGATAAGCTCCAAAGGCAGTATCGAACTTCAAGAGTTTGCTGATTTTCTTCGGAGCTGTGAGGCTGCTATGACTCAGATCAGAGGCCTCGAAGTACTTAATGACTGCAATGAGAACCAGAAGTTACTTGCAAAGCTTCCAGACTGGCTGACCTCGAGATGGAACAGAAAGGTCATAGAAGTGGAGGAAGAAAGTCACACATTCCCAAGCTTCCAGCAGTTTGTAAAGTTTCTCACACGTGAAGCTAAGATTGCAAATAACCCAATAACATCTCTCCATGCTCTGAAACCTGCTGAAGGTGAGCAGATCAAGGTTTTAAAGAACAGAGCTCTCGGAGCAAAGGTACTAGCAACTAACTCAGATGAAAAAGCTTTCTCCACAAGATGTGTTTTTTGTGAGAAGTCAGGTCACAGTCTACACAAGTGTTGGAAATTTATGAATAAAACCATCTCTGAGCGAGTCAAGTTTGTTCAAGGGATGAAGTGGTGCTTGGGCTGTCTGAAGCCTGGCCATCGCTCAAAGGAGTGTGAAAATAGAAGGATCTGTGATACTTGTGAGAAAGGACATCCAACCTGCCTACACGATAATCGCAGCAAAGAAAGAGGAATGTCAACAAGGACTGATGGAGAAATGGAGAGTGACAAGTCAAGAGAAGGAACGACAGATCGTTCACAAGAGAGGGTGACAAAACCACCACACGAGGTAACATCTAACAGAGTTATCCAGAATGTTAAAGGCACCCATACATCCTCAGTCATTCCTGTGTGGTTGTCCACTACAAGTAAGCCAAATCATGAAGTCCTTGTGTACGCTCTTCTCGATACACAGAGTGACACGACCTTCATCCTTGAAGAGACAGCAAAGATGCTTCACACTAAAAATGAACCAGTCCAGTTAAAGCTCTCCACAATGGCTTCAAGAAATACAGTGGTGCCTAGCAGAAGGCTGACTGATCTACAAATAAGAGGATTCTACTCCGATAAGATAATCTACCTGCCAGTAATTTATTCAAGAGAATTCATCCCTGCAAACAGAGATCATATTCCCACACCAGAGACTGCCAAGGCATGGTCTCATCTTGAGCACATTGCAGATGAAATTGCTCCTCTGCAGAGCTGTGACATCGGCCTACTAATTGGCTACAACTGTCCTCAAGCTCTTGTACCAAGACAAGTGGTTGCTGGAGAAGAAAATGAGCCCTTTGCTCAGAGAACAGACTTGGGTTGGAGTGTAGTCGGCTATGGCAACCCATGTCATGCCTTTGGAGATGCCTTTGGAATAAGCCATCAAGTCATTGTGAAGCAAGTGACATCAGTTCTTCCAAATCTCCCAAACGAAGTGCACTATGTCTGTAGAACACAGATCAAAGAAGTAGTCCTTCCAACAGACGTCATCAAGGTGTTGGAATCTGATTTTGTAGAAAGGGCTTCAGAAGATGACCCAGCTGACCACGCCTCAAGGGGTGTCACAGCAGAACAACTCACAGCTTCTAACTGGTTCACAGGTCCAGACCTTCTTTGGCAAAAAGAGCTACCAACTGGAGTTGTCATGGTGGGAGAGATCGAGAGCAGTGACCCAGAGGTCAAGAAAGCTCAGGTTCATGACACTCAGGCAGAAGAAGCAAAAACAATTTTAGATTGTCTACACAAGTTCTCAGACTGGGCAAGAATGGTGAAGGCTGTTGCCACACTCAAGCGCCGTGCTAAGGAAATCAAAGGTCTTAAGCCAAAGTCCTGTGAGGCCTCGAACTTGGAGGAAAGGAAAGAGGCGGAGCTGACCATAATCAAGATGGTCCAGGAAGCAACTCTCTCTCAAGAAATTCAACGCCTTAGACATCATAAGGAGACAAAGGTCAAAGACAAAGCCAACCAGTTGCACAAACTATGTCCGTTCCTGGATGATCAAGGTGTAATCAGAGTAGGAGGCCGCTTAGCTAATGCTGCCCTACATCCACATGTGAGGCATCCAGCAGTACTTCCTAGAGACAGTCATGTTTCTGCATTGCTCGTCAAGCACTATCATGAGAGAGTGTACCAAAGATCGCAGAAATGCAAAGGTCGGTGACATTGTTCTGTTACAAGATGCTGCCACACCACGAAACCAATGGAAGCTAGCAAGAGTCATCGAGGTGTATCCTGGAAGTGATGAAAGAGTGAGGAGACTCAAGTTACTCATCAGTGACTCCTCCCTGGATGGAAGAGGAAAGCGTACAGCCAAAGCTGTTTACCTGGAGAGACCCATTCAGAAAACAGTTACATTGCTAGAAGCAGACTGATGGTTCTATCATACACTCACACACAGTTTATTAGTTGTTTATTAGGACAGAGTTTCATTTAATTTATTCATGCAGTTGGTTTTTCTCCAAGTTTTAAGAAATCACTTGTGATTTGGTGGGAGTGTAACTGCCTCTGTCGCCAGTTTATTTCATGTATTAGCACTTTAGTTTATTTCATGTATTTGCACTTTTTATTATTTAATTTCTTCTGAATTGTACGTTTACAGCAAGACGGAACTAATTATTGGTTCCGCCCGAGTGTTGTCACCCGAGCGCCTTTAGCGACGCACCGAGGAAACTTTACCGCCAAAAGCGAATTATTTTTCCACTGTTATCGTGTTTAAGTGCATACTTACAAAGAAAGTATACAGAAGAAGATAAAGGACATTTAAAAGGATGTTTAGTACCTCTGTGTGATAAGCAGCAATGAGGTTTGTTGACTACTTATTTTGCTATGAGGGTGTTTGTGTTTACGTGCGTCAGTTTTGGTGTAAAATATACATAAAGTGGCTAGCTGTATGAGCTTGATTATAACGCCAGATGTGTGAGACATGCATATGGCATTATTTTGTTAATGTATTTTTTCTTTCTTTAAACCAGTTCTCACGGGTTGACCAGCATTAAAGCCCTGTATTCAAATCAAGACCTCTTGCCTCATGCCTGTCACTGGAGGAGCTACACATACCCATAACATGATGCAGCCACCACTAAGCTTGGAAATTTGAAGAGTGGTACTCAGAAATGTGTTGGATTGGATTTGCCCTAACATAACACTTTGTATTCAGGACAAAAAGTTAATTGCTTTACCAAATTTTTTTGTATTATTACTTTAGTTCCTTGTTGCAAACAGGATGCATGTTTTGGAATATTTTTTATTACGTACAGGCTTCCTTCTTTTCACTCTGTTATTTAGGTTAGTATTGTGGAGTAACTACAATGTTTTTGATCCATTCTCAGTTTTCTCCTATCACAGCCATTAAACTCTGTAACTGTTTAAAAGTCAGCATTAGCCTCATGGTGAAATCCCTGAGCGGTTTCCTTCCTCTCCGGCAACTGAGTTAGGAAGGATGTCTCTATCTTTGTAGAGGCTGGGTATATTGATACACCATCCAAAGTGTAATGAATGAAGGAATATTCAATGTCGTCTACCCATAGGTGCCCTTCTTTGCGAGGCATTGGAAAACTTCCCTGGTCTTTGTGGTTGAATCTGTGTTTGAAATTCACTGCTCGACTGAGGGACCGTACAGATAATTGTACAGTATGTCTGGGGTACGGAGATGAGGTAGTCATTCAAAAATCATGTTAAACACTATTATTGCACACAGAGTGAGTCCATGCAACTTATGTGACTTGTTGAGAAGATTTTTACTCCTGAACTTTCTTAGGCTTGTCATAACAAATACGTTGAATTCTTATTAACTCAAGACATTTCAGCTTTTCATTTTTAATTAATTTGTTCGAAAAACATGATTCCACTTTGACATTTTGGGGTATTGTGTGTATGCAAGTGACTAAATGAATCTCAATTTAATCCATTTTAAATTCAGGGTTGTAACAACAAAATGTGAAAAAGTGGAAGGGGTATAAATACTTTCTGAAGGCACTGTATATACTGTATTTAGCGGCTATTTAGCTGCTATTGTTGTAGTAAATTATCCCTATACTTATTTAAACAAACAAAGTACTGCGTTATTCACTCCTCTTCACGTCATGTTAGAGAACAGCTATTAGTTGTTCACAATAATCCACGGGGTTGAGTGCCTTGTTTAAATTCAATAACACCATAGAGATTTCAAACATATCAGTCGGGGGGCCAGTATGATAAAAAAATAAAAAAATGTATGCACTCACTAAAACTAAGTCGCTCTGGATAAGAGCGTCTGCTAACTGACTAAAATGTAAATGTACATTTCAATCATATCAGTCTATCTTACCTTATAGGCCTAACTAAAATATTAGGGATCTAATAACACCATAGAGAATCAAATCAAGCTTTATTTATACAGCACATTTCAGACATGGAATTGAACACAATGTGCTTCACAGGAAAAAACTAATAAAAACAATTCAAATAAAACTAAATATTTACTACACAAATATAAGAGGATAAAAAACTAAAGAATTACAATAAAAATGCACGACTAAAAAGCACCCTGAGGAAAAGCACCTCTAAAAAGGTGTGTTTTAAGATCTCTTTTTTAAAATGCCACAGTTTCGTTCCCCCTCAGGTTCTCTGGCTATTCCAGAGGCTGGGAGGCATAGTAACTAAAGGCTGCCTCTCCATGCCTCTTGGTCCTAGGCTTTGGGATAGTTAAAAAGGCCAGTGACACTGCAGGCCTTTTTCTCTAATCAGAGCTTTCTGACTCTCCCCAAGACAAAACTCACTGCTGTTAATCAGATATCCATCCTCCTCCTCCTCCTCTTCACCCTCCTTCTCCTCTTTCACTGTGACAGTCATCTCCCCCTCCTCCCCTTTCACTGTGACAGTCATCTCCCCCTCCTCCCCTTTCACTGTGACAGTCATCTCCCCCTCCTCCCCTTTCACTGTGACAGTCATCTCCCCCTCCTCTCCTTTCACTGTGACAGTCATCTCCCCCTCCTCCCCTTTCACTGTGACAGTCATCTCCCCCTCCCCTTTCACTGTGACAGTCATCTCCCCCTCCTCCCCTTTCACTGTGATATCCTCCTCTTCCTCTTTCACGACAATGTTCAGCCCCAGAGCTTCTTTCTCCAACCAGCAGACCTCTTCTTTTGTACGGGGCGAGTAGCTTATTGAGCTCATGGTTGTGGACGTTAGTTGGCTAGCTAGTTAATTAATATTAGCGTAGTGCTAGGCTATCTCAACAAGCTAGCTGAATAACAACATATATATATGACTAGTAAGCACACAGACTGTGTGTTTATAACCCTGCTGTTAATAGTGGTCCTCTGTAGCTCAATTGGTAGAGCATGGCGCTTGTAACCCCAGGGCAGTTGGTTCGATCCCCAGGACCACCCATACGTAAAAATGTATGCGCACATGACTAAGTCGCTTTGGATAAAAGCGTCTGCTAAATGGCATATTATTATTATTATTTATTATATACACAAAATGCTTTTTCAGTTCTGCCCACAAATGTTCTATAGGATTGAGGTCAGGGCTTTGTGATGGCCACTCAAATTCCTTGACTTTGTTGTCCTTAAGCCATTTTGCCACAACTTTGGTAGTATGCTTGGGGTCATTGTCCATTTGGAAGACCTATTTGCAACCAAGCTTTTACTTCCTGACTGATGTCTTGAGATGTTGCTTCAATATATCCACATCATTTTCCTTCCTCATGATGCCATCTATTTTGTGAAGTGCACCAGTCCCTCCTTCAGCAAATCACCCCCACCGCATGATGCTGCCACCCCCGTGCTTCACAGTTGGGATGGTGTTCATCGGCTTGCAAGCGACCCCCCCACCCACCCCCTACCCCCTTTTTCCTCCAAACATAACAATGGTCATTATGGCCAAACAGTTCTATTTTTGTTTCATCAGACCAGAGGACATTTCTCCAAAAAGTACGATCTTTGTCCCCATGTACAGTTGCAAACCGTAGTCTGGCTTTTTTTATGACGGTTTTGGAGCAGTGGCTTCTTCCTTGCCGAGCGGCCTTTCAGTACCCGTTTCCTCCAGCATCTTCACAAGGTCCTTTGCTGTTTTTCTGGGATTGATTTGCACATTTCGCACCAAAATATGTTAATCTCTTTGAGACAGAACGCGTGTCTCCTTCGTGAGCGGTATGATGGCTGCGTGGTCCCATGGTGTTTATACTTGCGTACTATTGTTTGTACAGATTAATGTGGTACCTTCAGGCGTTTGGAAATTGCTCCTAAGGATGAACCAGACTTGTGGAGGTCTACAATTTTTTTTCTGAGGTCTTGGCTGATTTATTTTAATTTTCCCATGATGTCAAGCAAAGAGGCACTGAGTTTGAAGGTAGGCCTGGAAATACATCCACAGGTACACCTCACTGGAATTGTGATATAGTGAATTATAAGTGAAATAATCTGCATGTAAACAATTGTTGGAAAATTTACTTGTGTCATGCACAAAGTAGATGTCCTAACCGACTTGCCAAAACTATAGTTTGTTAACAAGAAATTTGTGGAGTGGTTGAAAAACGAGTTTTAATGACTCCAACCTAAGTGTATGTAAACTTCCGACTTCAACTGTATATGACATGTAATAACTAGTAAGCACACAGACTGTGTTTAAAACCCTGCTGTTAATATACAGTCGTGGTCAAAAGTTGAGAATGACACAAATATTAGTTTTCATGAAGTCTGCTGCCTCAGTTCTTATGATGGCAATTTGCATATACTCCAGAATGTTATGAAGAGTGATCAGATGAATTGCAATTAATTGCAAAGTCCCTCTTTGCCATGAAAATGAACTTAATCCCCCAAAAACATTTCCACTGCATTTCAGCCCTGCCACAAAAGGACCAGCTGACATCATGTCAGTGATTCTCTCGTTAACACAGGTGAGAGTGTTGACGAGGACAAGGCTGGAGATCACCCTGTCATGCTGATTGAGTTAGAATAACAGACTGGAAGCTTTAAAAGGAGGGTGGTGCTTGAAATCATCATTGTTCTTCCTCTGTTAACCATGGTTACCTGCAAGGAAACACGTGCCGTCATCATTGCTTTGCACAAAAAGGGCTTCACATGCAAGGATATTGCTGCTGCTAGTAAGATTGCACCTAAATCAACCATTTATCGGATCATCAAGAACTTCAAGGAGAGAGGTTCAATTGTGTGAAGAAGGCTTCAGGGCGCCCAAGAAAATCCAGCAAGCGCCAGGACCGTCTCCTAAAGTTGATTCAGCTGCGGGATCGGGGCACCACCAATGCAGAGCTTGCTCAGGAACGGCAGCAGGCAGGTGTGAGTGCATCTGCACGCACAGTGAGGCAAAGACTTTTGGAAGATGGCCTGGTGTCAAGAAGGGCAGCGAGGTAGCCACTTCTCTCCAGGAAAAACATCAGGGACAGACTGATATTCTGCAAAAGGTACAGGGATTGAACTGCTGAGGACTGGGGTAAAGTAATTCTCTCTGATGAATCCCCTTTCCGATTGTTTGGGGCATCTGGAAAAAAGCTTGTCCGGAGAAGACAAGGTGAGCACTACCATCAGTCCTGTGTCATGCCAACAGTAAAGCATCCTGAGACCATTCGTGTGTGGGGTTGCTTCTCAGCCAAGGGAGTGGGCTCACTCACAATTGTGCCTAAGAACACAGCCATGAATAAAGAATGGTACCAACACATCCTCAGAGAGCAATTTCTCCCAACCATCCAAGAACAGTTTGGTGACGACCAATGCCTTTTCCAGCATGATGGAGCACCTTGCCATAAGGCAAAAGTGATAAGTAAGTGGCCAGGAAACTCCCCAGACCTTAATCCCATTGAGAACTTGTGGTCAATCCTCAAAGAGGTGGGTGGACAAACAAAAACCCACCAATTCTGACAAACTCCAAGCATTGATTAGGCAAGAATGGGCTGCCATCAGTCAGGATGTGGCCCAGAAGTTAATTGACAGCATGCCATTGCAGAGGTCTTGAAATAGAAGGGTCAACACTGCAAATATTGACTCTTTGCATAAACTTAATGTAATTGTCAATAAAAGCCTTTGACACTTATGGAATGCTTGTAATTATACTTCAGTATACCATAGTAACATTTGAGAAAAATATCTAAAAACACTGAAGCAGCAAACTTTGTGAAGACCAATACTTGTGTCATTCTGAAAACCTTTGACCACGACTGTACATGAAATGGTAAAAAGAGCGCCGATGTTTTGGTTTCTATGTTTGCTAGCAAGCTACCGAGGAGGCTGATGAGTCTGTGTTGTTGTTGAAAAAGCTTCCTGTCCACTGGACTATACGTCACGCAAGAAACAGCTCATGAAAGACTCACATTGTCATCTGCTGACTGGAGTGGGTAACGCAGTTTGGGAAAATATTAACTATACTGTGTTCATTCTGCCAAACAATATCATGTCATTTCAAAATATGGTGAGCTGGATGGTAGACAGGGTTGATCATGGTGAGTTGGATGGTAGACAGGGTTGATCATGGTGAGGTGAATTGGATGGTAGACGGGGTTGATCATGGTGAATTGGATGGTAGACAGGGTTCATCATGGTGAGTTGGATAGTAGACAGGGTTGATCATGGTGATGGTGAATTGTCCTCAGACATTGTTATCAGTCTTCAGATCCCTCTAGCTTGCTCGCTAAGCAAACCAAAGAAATCTACCTGCCAACATTTCTGTAATCTCCTGGTATCATAGCATCTGTCAACAGACTGTGGGACGGCAGCGACTTAATGGACATGTTAAACGGACCCTTGCCTTAACCCTAACGATAGACTTGCAGAGAGAGGGGGAGGAGCTACCGCCCTGCTTTCTCTGAGCTGACCAATCCTGTTGTTGGGAAACACCCACACCATTCTGTTGTTGGGGTACGTACGCCCACACCATTCAAACAGACTATTTCACTCACATTGCAATTAATAGAAATCTGGAAATAATGGATAGTTACAGTTATCAGAGGGTGGACCCCTTGTTGACAGTACATCAAATTACACTAAGGAAGGCCACATTAAGAAAGATTGAGGTGGCAAAACTCACCCTGTAGGGCTTCTCTCTGGTGTGTGTACACTAGTCTACCATTAACTGGACTGAGCTAACAAAAGTGGTGTTTTCTCCTGTGTAAAGCCAGGCTTCCTGACTGAGTGAATCTCTTCCGACACTGATCACAACCAAAAGGCTTCTCTCCTGTGTGTGTTCTCTGGTGTACTAGAAGTCCGTTTGAAGTGGTTGAGCTCATTCCACAGTCTGAGCAGTGGTAAGGTTTCTCTCCTGTGTGTTTTCTCTGGTGTCTAGCCAGGTGTCCTGACTGAGTGAATCTCTTCCCACACTGATCACAACCAAAAGGCTTCTCTCCAGTATGTATTCTCTGGTGTACTAGAAGTCCGTTTGAAGTGGTTGAGCTCATTCCACAGTCTGAGTGAGCAGTGGTAAGGTTTCTCTCCTGTGTGTTCTCTCTTGTGTTCAGCCAGGCTTCCTGACTGAGTGAATCTCTTCCCACACTGATCACAACCAAAAGGCTTCTCTCCAGTGTGTGTTCGCTGGTGAACTTTTAAATACCCTGAAGTACTGCAACTATGCCCACAGTCTGAGCAATGGTAAGGCTTCTCTCCTGTGTGTGTTCTCTTGTGTATTACAAGTCCACGTGAAGTGGTTAAGCTAATGCCAAAGTCTGAGCAGTGGTAAGGCTTCTCTACTGTGTGTATTCTCTTGTGTCCAACCAGGCTTCCTGACCAAGTGAATCTCTTCCCACACTGATCACAACCAAAAGGCTTCTCTCCAGTGTGTGTTCTCTGGTGAACTTTTAATTCACTTGAAGAAGTACAACTCAGCCCACAGTCTGAGCAGTGATAAGGCTTCTCTCCAGTGTGTATTCTCTTGTGTAAAGCCAGGTGTCCTGACTGAGTGAATCTCTTCCCACACTGATCACAGCTGTAAGGCTTCTCTCCTGTGTGTGTTCTCTGGTGTGTTTTAAGATTAGCTGAAGAGGTGAAACTCTTTCCACAATCAAAGCAGCAGTGAGGTTTCTTCCCTGTAAGTCTCTGCTGGTGTTTCTTGAGGTGTTCTGATCTGGAGAGACTCTTCTCTGCCTCTTCAGCATCATGATGTTGGTTAGCCTCCCCAGATGATAAGCCCCTTCTACTGAGAGAGCGACGGTTAGGTCTGTCCCCTGTGAAACAAAGACAGACAGTTAGGGTTCCTTCTTCATATCGAAGTTAGTTCAAGGCCCAGCTTTCCAAACTCTTGTGATCGGATTTGAGCATTTTGGATTGGTTAAAATCATCAATGTAACCAATGGGGTAGGAGTGCTTCTAATGATTCTACATTTTAAGAAGGTTAGTGATTGTATTTAATGGTAATTAAGGACATCTAGGGAGTGTCCTAAAATAAATGTATGTAAGAGCATAAACTCACTCAGTCCCGGTGTTTTCCTGCAGTCGACCAGCAGCACAGACACCCTCTTCAGACCCAGCAGTAAGTTACCAGGAGAGGCACGACCTGGGGACCCCAAGAGGGGGAGGGGGGAGGAGGGTTGGAGGGAGAGGGAGGATGGGGGTGGGATAGGTGTTTCCTGTAAATCCAAAAAAAGAGGGTAGTGGAGTTCTCATGTTAGTACACTAAGGGTAAAACAACACAACAATGGTATGATGAGGTCTTGCATTTAAATGGGGACGGCCACAACGGAGTGGAAACAATGCCCCCTTTCTGTTTAAGACTTAATGGACACCAAATACATTTTTTCCAAACTCTGCTTCTTCATTCCTGTCAGTTGAACAACAGGAAGTTACCAAACCACAGAAGATGAAAAATGTGGTTTTCAACGATGGGTTTATGATATAGCTTGCAACTTGTAAACGATTACCCATTCCTAAAAGTGAGTACTACTTTCACAGCATGTTAAAAATAATACACATTGTCTGTTTGCTTGCTACACAGATTTGCAGTGCTCAAATATTGTTACTGTATGTAACACGCACTATATGAACCCGGGGCTCCCACGGAAGAAACCAATATCTTACACTTCAGACCAATAGGACATACCCTATCGGGAAAAAAGGGCAAATTGAATTATCTTATTTTTATATTAGACCCCAATTACGTTTCTATGTGAGAATTACAAGAATATTTTTGGGCATTGCTGGCGATGGAATCAGACAATAACAAAAGGGATGGAAGTATAGACAGCGTTCCTTGATCTGATCTACAGGCTATTTGATCTGATCTACAGGCTATTTGATCTGATCTTCAGGATATCCATCAGACTATTTTGAAATGTTAACCTAATATAATACATTGCCTTTAGAACATCTGCACTCCCTTGAACCTGTTTCACATTTTGTTACGTTACAAAGTGGGATTGAAATTTATTAAATTGTTATTTTTTGTAATTGATGTGCTAATTTAAATTGTCAATGTGGCTTTGATTGGATAATTGATGTTACGTTGGAAAGCTTCATGTTGATGACAGTTTGCGATAGAACACATAAAAAAAGGGTGGGTGTCATGTTTTGGCTGACAAATGTACTAAAAAGTAATAACATACAGTACCAGTCAAAAGTTTGGACACACCTACTCATTCAAGGTTTTTATTTGTACTATTTTCTACATTGTAGACTAATAGTGAAGACATAAAAACTATGAAATAACACATATGGAATCATGTTGTAACCAACAAAGTGTTAAACTAATCAAAATATATTCCAGGTGACTACCTCATGAAGATGGTTGAGAGAATGCCAAGAGTGTACAAAACTGTCATCAAGGCAAAGGGGTGGCTATTTGAAGAATCTCAAACATCACATATTTTGATTTGTTTAACACTTTCTTGGTTACTACATCATTCCATATGTGTTATTTCATAGATTTAATGTGTTCACTATTATTCTACAACTTTAAAATAAAGAAAAACCCTTGAATGAGTAGGTGTGTCCAAACTTTTGACTGGAACTGTATATATTTCTTTCCACTTTCAAATGGTACAACAAAGACGTTTGGAGGTAGAGGGCTGCGGGCTCCGACAGAGATCATTGCAGCGCGGTCCGTATTTTTCATGTTGAGGGCGGTCAGACAGAAAACGTTGTGATAAATATACTTGTCCCGCAGATTATTTGGAAAACGGTGTCTTTCTGCTGTGTATGCGTTAGCCTAGCTATTGTACTAAAAGCACCTCTGTCAAATTATTCACACACTAGCCTACCAGGCTACCTATGAATGGGCGAATAAATCACGTGGCAGTTATCTTTCCAAGGAATTTCACTTAAATATAATGAGGCTATAGTTTACTACAGTGTCTGTTAATAGAAAGAAGTTTGAGGACGCTCAACCAACGTGAGTCGAGGTGAAATCCCAAAATGTGATTATCAATATGAAGCAAAAGGCGCAACATGGGGATTGAGCGTTGAGTCTTCTCCTTCTCAATATATATTAATTATCCATTTATTTGTCTCTGACTGAAAATATTCCCGCTCCTAAAAGACAGGCTATATCCTACGTGCAAAACGTAGGTCAAGAGAAAGTGCAACGGACCGCTCATCTTTCTTGCTGTTTCAAGTTCAGCAGCCATACCTCTCCTGTCCCAGTTCAGCAGCCATACCTCTCCTCTCCTAGTTCAGCAGCCATACCTCTCCTTTCCTAGTTCAGCAGGCATACCTCTCCTCTCCTGTCCTAGTTCAGCAGCCATACCTCTCCTCTCCTAGTTCAGCAGGCATACCTCTCCTCTCCTGTCCTAGTTCAGCAGCCATACCTCTCCTCTCCTAGTTCAGCAGCCATACCTCTCCTGTCCTAGTTCAGCAGCCATACCTCTCCTCTCCTAGTTCAGCAGCCATACCTCTCCTCTCCTCTCCTAGTTCGGCAGCCATACCTCTCCTGTCCTAGTTCGGCAGCCATACCTCTCCTGTCCTAGTTCAGCAGCCATACCTCTCCTCTCCTTTCCTAGTTCAGCAGCCATACCTCTCCTCTCCTAGTTCAGCAGCCATACCTCTCCTGTCCTAGTTCAGCAGCCATACCTCTCCTCTCCTGTCCTAGTTCAGCAGCCATACCTCTCCACTCCTAGTTCAGCAGCCATACCTCTCCTCTCCTAGTTCAGCATCCATACCTCTCCTCTCCTAGTTCAGCAGCCATACCTCTCCTCTCCTAATTCAGCAGCCTTACCTCTCCTCTCCTAGTTCAGCAGCCATACCTCTCCTCTCCTAGTTCAGCAGCCATACCTCTCCTCTCCTAGTTCAGCAGCCATACCTCTCCTGTCCTAGTTCAGCAGCCATACCTCTCCTCTCCTAGTTCAGCAGCCATACCTCTCCTCTCCTAGTTCAGCAGCCATACCTCTCCTCTCCTCTCCTAGTTCGGCAGCCATACCTCTCCTGTCCTAGTTCGGCAGCCATACCTCTCCTGTCCTAGTTCAGCAGCCATACCTCTCCTCTCCTAGTTGGGCGTGCCAGATCAGGTGAGCATTTGGTCTCAATTAAATAGAGTAGTCTATATATGAATGGACGGAGAAGCACAGGCAGTTATCTTCCCAAGGAAATTCACTTCCTAAATATTATTAGGCTATACAGTTCCTATGGAAAGTCTACACCCACTATAACTTTTTTCACATTTTGTTGCTTTAAAAAGTGGGATTGAAATAGATTTGATTATAATTTTCCGTAATTCATCTACACAAAATAATGTGAAAGTAAAAACAAAATTCTACAAATTTGTACAAACAAATACAAAACAATAACTAAAATAGTAATTGTGTGATATGAATGACTAACCCTTCCTCTGTTAATAATGATGTTGTGTATGGGGTATTAAGCCACCCAGACACATCAAAGATGTTCACAATAATCCCCAATAATGACCACCTTTAACCCTGTACATTTGACTATTCACAATAATGACTACCTGCAACCCTGTACATTTGACTATTCGCAATAATCCACAATAATGACCACCTGCAACCCTGTACATGTGACTAGTTTTTCATACTGGCCCCCCATGGGAATCGAACCCACAACCCTGCCGTTGCAAACGCCATGCTCTACCAACTGAGCTACATCCCTGCCGGCCATTCCCTCCCCTACCCTGGACGACGCTGTGCAGTGTAGTGCGATGCAGTGGCTTAGACCACAGAGACCACCTGCAACCCTGTACATGTGACTATTCACAATAATCCACAATAATGACCTAAATGACAGAGTGAAAGGAGAATATAAATATTCCAGATCTTGTTTGCAACAAGGCACTAAAGTAATACTGCTAAAAAATTAACAGGGCAAATGAATACACTTTTTGGGCCTAAATGCAAAGCCTTAAGTTTGGGTAAAATCCAACATAATATCACTGAGTAACTGCCTCCTTATTTTCAAGTATGGTGATGGCTGCATCATGGTAAGGAAATGCTTGACATCGTCAAAGACTGGGGAGTTTTACAGGATGAAACGAAACGGGAGATCCTAGAGGAAAGACTGCTTCAGTCTGCTTTACACCAGACACTGGGAGAGGAACTCACCTTTCAGCAAGACCGTAACCTACAACACTAAGCCACATCTAAATCTGTGGGAAGCTAAAAGGCTAGCTTGCTTACAGTTTTTAGCAAGCTGCTATTGGAGTAGCCTACAGCCAACTGGCAAGCTGCTAGTGGAGTAGCCTACAGCCAACTGGCAAGCTGCTAGTGGAGTAGCCTACAGCCAACAGGTAAGCTGCTAGTGGAGTAGCCTACAGCCAACTGGTAAGCTGCTGGTGGAGTATCCTACAGCCAACTGGTAAGCTGTTAGTGGAGTAGCCTACAGCCAACTGGCAAGCTCCAACTAGCTGAATTGTACCGATAAGTCATTGGTAGTGCATTATTGTTTGCTTTCCGCGATTGGAAATGCATTGTATTGGCATGAGGAAGTGTTATTACGGTAATTAGCAACTGTTTTGCATTGGATTGTTGGGTATTGTGCATGTAGCTGTGTCGCGTTGTCATGACTTGCTATTTATGGATTGTCCATGTTTGTAAAGCGGTGCAGTAGCCTGTATTCTTGCTGCAAGACAGCCGTGTGTGGCTGCAAATACATTGTGTGTAATTGTACTATCGATTATTATCGATCCTGTGTTATCAGCAAGCGAAAATAGTTGTGCCCCCTTAGTCATTTCTGATGCCCCCTTGCCGAGTTCATCCTGCCGCCGGGCCTGGCTACGAGTAACCAGCTAAACTACACAAATGATTTTCCAAAAGTCAAGGACCATTAAATGCGCGCAGTGTAAAAGCAGGAAGTAGGCCACAAAGACCCGTTATAAAAATGAATAAATTAATCTAAACTCACCTGATTCATTGAAGAAACGTGTGTTTATGGTCGATTGCAGAATTCAGGCGAAGTTAACTAGATGTTTATCTCTAGTCTACGGACCTTTTAGATCAGGGAGGTAGAGGACCGAGACGTTATATTTCAACATGTGACTCTCTGCCTAAAGTCACAAGACAAAATGGAGAATAGAGAACATGTGACTCCATTTTCACTTCCGTTCGACTGAAAAATAAGACTTCCGCTAACATACAAATAATACTCCAGCAGGAGGCTTCTGTTTAGCTCATTTTCAAAAGTTACCGTCCGATATCATTTTAACATTCCTCCTTTGTTCAATCGTGTTGTCTGGTGTTCTACTCTGCACGGAGCGGAAAGTCACAAGAGAAAAGACCCAGGCTCCGCCTTCACTTCCGTTCAACTGAAACGTTGGGATTCGGCCAACATACAAATAATTTTTATTTTTTTTATTTTATTTAACGTTTATTTAACCAGGTAAGCCAGTTGAGAACAAGTTCTCATTTACAACTGCGACCTGGCCAAGATAAAGCAAAGCAGTGCGATAAAAACAACAACCCAGAGTTACATATGGGGTAAAACAAAACATAAAGTCAAAAATACAACAGAAAATATATATACAGTGTGTGCAAATGTAACAAGTTATGGAGATAAGGCAATAAATAGGCCATAGTGCAAAATAATTACAATTAGTATTAACACTGGAATGATATATGTGCAAGAGATGATGTGCAAATAGAGATACTGGGGTGCAAATGAGCAAAATAAATAACAATATGGGGATGAGGTAGTTGGGTGGGCTAATTTCAGATGGGCTGTGTACAGGTGCAGTGATCGGTAAGGTGCTCTGACAACTGATGCTTAAAGTTAGTGAGGGAGATAAGAGTCTCCAGCTTCAGAGATTTTTGCAGTTCGTTCCAGTCATTGGCAGCAGAGAACTGGAAGGAATGGCGGCCAAAGGAGGTGTTGGCTTTGGGGATGACCAGTGAGAAATACCTGCTGGAGCGCATACTACGGATGGGTGTTGCTATGGTGACCAATGAGCTAAGATAAGGCAGGGATTTGCCTAGCAGTGATTTATAGATGGCCTGGAGCCAGTGGGTTTGGCGACGAATATGTAGTGAGGACCAGCCAACAAGAGCGTACAGGTCACAGTGGTGGGTAGTATATGGGGCTTTGGTGAAAAACGGATGGCACTGTGATAGACTACATCCAATTTGCTGAGAAGAGTGTTGGAGGCTATTTTGTAAATGACATGGCCGAAGTCAAGGGTCGGTAGGATAGTCAGTTTTACGAGGGCATGTTTGGCAGCATGAGTGAAGGAGGCTTTGTTGCGAAAAAGGAAGCCGATTCTAGATTTAACTTTGGATTGGAGATGCTTAATGTGAGTCTGGAAGGAGAGTTTACAGTCTAACTAGACACCTAGGTATTTGTAGTTGTCCACATACTCTAGGTCAGACCCGTCGAGAGTAGTGATTCTAGTCGGGTGGGCGGGTGCCAGCAGCGTTCGATTGAAGAGCATGCATTTAGTTTTACTAGTGTTTAAGAGCAGTTGGAGGCTACTGAAGGAGTGTTGTATGGCATTGAAGCTCGTTTGGAGGTTTGTTAACACAGTGTCCAATGAAGGGCCAGATGTATACAAAATGGTGTCGTCTGCGTAGAGGTGGATCTGAGAGTCACCAGCAGCAAGAGCGACATCATTGATATACACAGAGAAAAGAGTCGGCCCAAGAACTGAACCCTGTGGCACCCCCATAGAGACTGTCATAGGTCCAGACAACAGGCCCTTCGATTTGACACATTGAACTCTATCTGAGAAGTAGTTGGTGAACCAGGCGAGGCAGTCATTTGAGAAACCAAGGCTAATTAGTCTGCCAATAAGAATGCGGTGGTTGACAGAGTCGAAAGCCTTGGCCAGGTCGATGAAGACGGCTGCACAGTACTGTCTATTATCGATCGCGGTTATAATATCGTTTAGGAACTTGAGCGTGGCTGATGTGCACCCAAGACCAGCTTGGAAACCGGAGTCCATAGCGGATGGGATTCGAAATGGTCGGTGATCTGTTTGTTAACTTGGCTTTCAAAAACGTTCGAAAGGCAGGGCAGGATGGATATAGGTCTGTAACAGTTTGGATCTAGAGTGTCACCCCCTTTGAAGATGGGCAGCTTTCCAATCTCTGGGGATCTCAGATGTTACGAAAGAGAGGTTGAACAGGCTAGTAATTGGGGTTGCGACAATTTCGGCGGCTAATTTTAGAAAGAAAGGGTCCAGATTGTCTAGCCCAGATGATTTGTAGGGGTCCAGATTTTGCAGCTCTTTCAGAACATCAGCTGTCTGAATTTGTGTGAAGGAGAAGCGGGGGGGGGGGGGGGGGGGCATGGGCAAGTTGCAGCGGAGGGTGCAGAGCTGGTGGCCGGGGTAGTGGTAGCCAGGTGGAAAGCATGGCCAGCCATAGCAAAATGCTTGTTGAAATTCTTGATTATTGTAGATTTATCGGTGGTGATGGTGTTTCCTAGCCTCAGTGCAGTGGGCAGCTGGGAGGAGGTGCTCTTATTCTCCATGGACTTTACAGTGTCCCAAAACCTTTTGGAGTTAGCGCTACAGGATGCACATTTCTGTTTGAAAAGCTTGCCTTTGCTTTCCTAACTGCTTGTGTATATTGGTTCCTAACTTCCCTGAAAAGTTGCATATCGCGGGGGCTATTCAATGCAAATGCAGTACGCCACAGGATGTTTTTGTGCTGGTCAAGGGCAGTCAAGTCTGAGGAGAACCAGGGGCTATATCTGTTCTTAGTTCTGTATTTTTTGAATGGGGCATACTTATTTAAGATTGAGAGGAAATTACTTTTACTCCAGTCGTAGGAAGCCTTCTGCTTTTAGTAACTCATTTTCTAAAGTTAACGCAGTTTCTCTGGACCCCACAACGTTGGACTTCCATGGGCCTCTCCCTAATATAAAATAAAATTGAATGTTTCAGCCAGACAGCCACTCACAAACCGATCGCTGTACATCGTGCTGAAATAGAGACATGTCTATGCGGCTGTGTGCCTAATTAATCTATGATAGGGTTCCTGTGGTGCAAGAGCATGTAAAGCTTTGCTTTAGCTAATGGATAAAGGTTTATTGGTAGGCCTCTATTTGGTCGTCATTTTCTCATTTTAGTCATTTAGCAGACGCTCTTATCCAGAGCGACTTACAGTTAGTGAGTGCATATATATATTTTTTCATACTGGCCCCCCGTGGGAATCGAACCCACAACCCTGCCGTTGCAAACGCCATGCTCTACGAACTGAGCAACACAGAGCCTAACATTTCACGAAATCTATACACGGTGTCATAATGCTGCAATTTTATAGCCTGCTGGCTGGTGGTAATAATGTCATTTATTGTTCAGTAATTAAAACTGGACATTCAAACATTGCAGATTTTAAAATAAATTGTCCATGCATACTAATCAGCTACCAATTGATGTTTTAAATAATATACAACTGCACTGAACAGTGGGGGAAAAAGTATTTAGTCAGCCACCAATTGTGCAAGTTCTCCCACTTAAAAAGATGAGAGAGGCCTGTAATTTTCAAAATAGGTACACGTCAACTATGACAGATAAATTGAGAAAGAAAAATCCAGAAAATCACATTGTAGGATTTTTAATGAATTTATTTGCAAATTATGGTGGAAAATAACTATTTGGTCACCTACAAACAAGCAAGATTTCTGGCTCTCACATACCTGTAACTTCTTCTTTAAGAGGCTCCTCTGTCCTCCACTCGTTACCTGTATTAATGGCACCCGTTTGAACTTGTTATCAGTATAAAAGACACCTGTCCACAACCTCAAACAGTCACACTCCAAACTCCACTATGGCCAAGACCAAAGAGCTGTCAAAGGACACCAGAAACAAAATTGTAGACCTGCACCAGGCTGGGAAGACTGAATCTGCAATAGGTAAGCAGCTTGGTTTGAAGAAATCAACTGTGGGAGCAATTATTAGGAAATGGAAGACATACAAGACCACTGATAATCTCCCTCGATCTGGGGCTCCACGCAAGATCTCACCCCGTGGGGTCAAAATGATCACAAGAACGGTGAGCAAAAATCCCAGAACCACACGGGGGGACCTAGTGAATGACCTGCAGAGAGCTGGGACCAAAGTAACAAAGCCTACCATCAGTAACACACTACGCCGCCAGGGACTCAAATCCTGCTTAAGCCAGTACATGTCCAGGCCCGTCTGAAGTTTGCTAGAGTGCATTTGGATGATCCAGAAGAGGATTGGGAGAATGTCATATGGTCAGATGAAACCAAAATATAACTTTTTGGTAAAAACTCAACTCGTCGTGTTTGGAGGACAAAGAATGCTGAGTTGCATCCAAACACCATACCTACTGTGAAGCATGGGGGTGGAAACATCATGCTTTGGGGCTGTTTTTCTGCAAAGGGACAAGGACGAATGATCCGTGTAAAGGAAAGAATGAATGGGGCCATGTATTGTGAGATTTTGAGTGAAAACCTCCTTCCATCAGCAAGGGCATTGAAGATGAAACGTGGCTGGGTCTTTCAGCATGACAATGATCCCAAACACACCGCCCGGGCAACGAAGGAGTGGCTTCGTAAGAAGCATTTCAAGGTCCTGGAGTGGCCTAGCCAGTCTCCAGATCTCAACCCCATAGAAAATCTTTGGAGGGAGTTGAAAGTCCGTGTTGCCCAGCGACAGCCCCAAAACATCACTGCTCTAGAGGAGATCTGCATGGAGGAATGGGCCAAAATACCAGCAACAGTGTGTGAAAAACTTGTGAAGACTTACAGAAAACGTTTGACCTGTGTCATTGCCAACAAAGGGTATATAACAAAATATTGAGAAACTTTTGTAATTGACCAAATACTTATTTTCCACCATAATTTGCAAATAAATTCATAAAAAATCCTACAATGTGATTTTCTGGATTTTTTTTCCTCATTTTGTCTGTCATAGTTGACGTGTACCTATGATGAAAATTACAGGCCTCTCTCATCTTTTTAAGTGGGAGAACTTGCACAATTGGTGGCTGACTAAATACTTTTTTTCCCCACTGTACATGACATGATCCCTCCTCGTGCTCTCTCCCAGCTTGGATAGAATGCTGTTGTGTGTAAATCTATTTAAATTAAATACAGAAAAATTGAATAATAGTGAAGACATCAAAACTATGAAATAACACATATGGAATCATGTAGTAACCAAAAAAGTATTTGTATTCATTAGGGATCCCCATTAGCTGCTCCCAAGGCAGCAGCTACTCTTCCTGAGGTCCAAAAAATATTTGTGATTCTTCAAATAGCCACCCTTTGCCTTGATGACAGCTTTGCACACTCTTGACATTCTCTCAACCAGCTTCATGAGGCAGTCACCTGGAATGCATTTCAATAAACAGGTGTGCCTTTTTAAAAGTTAATTTGTGGAATTTCTTTCCTTCTTAATGCGTTTGATTCATTCAGTTGTGTTGTGACAAGGTAAGGGAGGGGGGGGGGGGCGGGGGGGTAGACAGAAGACAGCCCTATTTGGTAAAAGACCAAGTCCATATTATGGCAAGAACAGCTCACATAAGCAAAGAGAAACAACAGTCCATCATTACTCTAAGACATGAAGATCAGTCACTCATTTCAAGAACTTTGAAAGTTTCTTAAAGTGCAGTCGCAAAAACCATCAAGCTCTATGATGAAACTGGCTCTCATGAGGACCGCCACAGGAATGGAAGACCCAGTTACCTCTGCTGCAGAGGATAAGTTCATTAGAGTTACCAGCCTCAGAAATTGCAGCCCAAATGAATGCTTCAGAGTTCAAGTCACAGACACATCTCAACATCAACTGTTCAGAGGGGACTGTGTGAATCAGTCCTTCATGGTCGAACTGCTGCAAAGAAACCACTACTAAAGGACACCAATAATAAGAAGAGACTTGCTTGGGCCAAGAAACACAAGCAATGGTGGAAACGGTGGAAATTTGTCCTTTGGTCTGGAGTCCAAATTGGAGATTTTTGGTTCCAGCCGCCGTGTCTTTGCGGTGTGGGTGAACGGATGATCGAATGTGTATTTCCCACCGTAAAGCATGGAGGAGGAGTTATGGTGTGGGGGTGCTTTGCTGGTGACACTGTCTGTGATTTATTTAGAATTCAAGGCACACTTAACCAGCATGGCTACCACAGAATTCTGCAGCGATACGCCATCACATCTGGTTTGGGCTTAGTGGAACTATCATTTGTTTTTCAACAGGACAATGACCCAGCACACCTCCAGGCTATGTAAGGGCTATGTTACCAAGAAGGAGAGTGATGTAGTGCTGCATCAGATGACCTGGCCTCCACAATCCCCCGACCTAAACCAAATTGAGATGGTTTTGGATTAGTTGGACCGCAGAGTGAAGGAAAAGCAGCCAACAAGTGCTCAGCATATGTGGGAACTCCTTCAAGACTGTTGGAAAAGCATTCCAGGTGAAGCTGGTAGAGAGAATGGCAAGAGTGTGCAAAGCTGTCATCAAGGCAAAGGGTGGCTACTTTGAAGAATCTCAAATATAAAACATGTTTTGAATTGTTGAACACTTTTTTGGTTACTACATGATTCCATGTGTTATTTCAAAGTTTTGATTTGACAGCATGTTGGATGACTGTCATTCATATTCCATTCACCCAGTTCAATGTAACATCGATAGGTTTAGGCTACTGCATGATACTCAAATGTTCCCTATTCCCATCATGAGGTTGCTACAACCTAGTCTATGAATGAAAGTTTACAACGTAGATGACATACGGACAGTGACACATTCAATACCGCCTTGCACACTCTTGCCTGCAATTAGCTTTTCTAGGGTGTAATCATTTGTCCAACAGTTGCAAACAAGAGATTCTAATGGACAAATTCAGATATGTTTATATGTTTGAGCCGGGTGTTTGAGTAACTAAACTAGCCAGCTGCATTTGCTAGCTAAGTAAGTGAAACTGAAAGTGAAAAGAAATGATGAATTCTCTCTCTCTTCCTTCTCCTTCATTTTTGAATAAATTAGTTTGTTGAAAACTGCTAAACTATTGTCTTTCTCTCTCTTTGAGTCAACTACTCACCACATTTTACGCACTGCAGTGCTAGCTAGCTAGCTTTAGCTTGTGCTTTCAGTACTAGATGAATTATCTGATCCTTTGATTGGGTGGACAACATGTTAGTTCATGCTGCAAGAGCTCTGATAGGTTGGAGGATGTCCTCCGGAAGTTGTCATAATTACTGTGTAAGTCTATGGAAGGGAGTTGTGCTATCGTACAGAGTGCTGTTGAGGCTACTGTAGACTTTAATTGCAAAATAGTGTGTTTTAATCAATTGTTTGGTGACAGGTGAATATGTTGAGTATAGTTTTATCTAAAAAGGATAACTTCAATGTTTTACCATTTTTATTTTTATGAAATTCACTGAGGAGGATGGTTCTCATCCCTTTCCTACTTGGAGGAGCCTCCACTGCTAGACAACCATTCTCAGGTCTTGCCATAGATTATCAAGTAGATTTAAGTCAAAACTGTAATTCGGCCACTCAGGAACATTCATTACCTTCTTGGTAAGCAACTCCAGCGTATATTTGTCCTTGTGGTTTAGGTTATTGTCCTGCTGAAAGGTGAATGCATCTCACACTGTCTGGTGGAAAACAGACTGAACCAGGATTTCCTCTAGGATTTTGCCTGTGCTTAGCTTCATCCCATTTATTTTTATCCTGAAAAACTCCCCAGTCCTTAACGATTACAAGCATACCCATAACATGATGCAGCCACAGCTAAGCTTGGACATTTCAAGAGTGGTACTCAGAAATGTGTTGGATTGGATTTGCCCTAACATAACACTTTGTATTCAGGACAAAAAGTTAATTGCTTTGCCACATTTTTTTGCATTATTACTTTAGTTCCTTGTTGCAAACAGGATGCATGTTTTGGAAAAGCTTTATTCTGTACAGGCTTCCTTCTTTTCACTCTGTTATTTAGGTTAGTATTGTGGAGTAACTACAATGTTGTTGATCCATTCTCAGTTTTCTCCTATCACAGCCAATAAACTCTCTAACTGTTTAAAAGTCAGCATTCGCCTCATGGTGAAATCCCTGAGCGGTTTCCTTCCTCTCCGGCAACTGAGTTAGGAAGGATGTCTCTATCTTTGTAGAGGCTGGGTATATTGATACACCATCCAAAGTGTAATGAATGAAGGAATATTCAATGTCGTCTACCCATAGGTGCCCTTCTTTGCGAGGCATTGGAAAACTTCCCTGGTCTTTGTGGTTGAATCTGTGTTTGAAATTCACTGCTCGACTGAGGGACCGTATAGATAATTGTACAGTATGTATGGGGTACGGAGATGAGGTAGTCATTCAAAAATCATGTTAAACACTATTATTGCACACAGAGTGAGTCCATGCAACTTATTATGTGACTTGTTGAGAATATTTTTACTCCTGAACTTTCTTAGGCTTGTCATAACAAATAGGTTGAATTCTTATTAACTCAAGACATTTCAGCTTTTCATTTTTAATTAATTTGTTAGAAAAACATGATTCCACTTTGACATTTTGGGGTATTGTGTGTATGCCAGTGACTACATGAATCTCAATTTAATCAATTTTAAATTCAGGGTTGTAACAACAAAATGTGAAAAAGTGGAAGGGGTATAAATACTTTCTGAAGGCACTGTATATACAGTATTTAGCGGCTATTTAGGGCATATAGGCGTTTCATTCTACAACATTTTTATAAATCATATAATTGGTTTGTTACGTTGTCTAAGTAGTAACTAAAAATCTCCAATACAAACAGCTCTTAGTTGTGTTATTCACTCCTCTTCACGTCATGTTAGAGAACAGCTCTTAGTTGTGTTATTCACTCCTCTTCACGTCATGTTAGACAACAGCTATTAGTTGTTCACAATAATCCACGGGGTTGAGTGCCTCGTTGTTTAAATTCAATAACACCATAGAGATTTCAATCATATCAGTCTATCTTACCTTATAGGCCTAACTAAAATATTAGGGATCTAATAACACCATAGAGAATCAAATCAAGCTTTATTTATACAGCACATTTCAGACATGGAATTGAACACAATGTGCTTCACAGGAAAAAAACTAATAAAAACATTTAAAATGAAACTAAATATTTACTACACAAATATAAGAGGATAAAAAACTAAAGAATTACAATAAAAAATGCACGACTAAAAAGCACCCTGAGGAAAAGCACCATTAAAAAGGTGCGTTTTAAGATCTATTTTTTAAAATGCCACAGTTTCGTTCCCCCTCAGGTTCTCTGGCTATTCCAGAGGCTGGGAGGCATAGTAACTAAAGGCTGCCTCTCCATGCCTCTTGGTCCTAGGCTTTGGGGTAGTTAAAAAGGCCAGTGACACTGCAGGCCTTTTCTCTAATCAGAGCTTTCTGCCCCTCCCCAAGACAAAACTCACTGCTGTTAATCAGATATCCATCTTCACCCTCCTTCTCCTCTTTCACTGTGACAGTCATCTCCCCCTCCTCCTCTTTCACGACAATGTTCAGCCCCAGAGCTTCTTTCTCCAACCAGCACACATCTTCTTTTGTACGGCTAGGCTATCTTAACAAGCTAGCTGAATAACAACATATATATATGACTAGTAAGCACACAGACTGTGTGTTTATAACCCTGCTGTTAATAGTGGCCCTCTGTAGCTCAATTGGTAGAGCATGGCGCTTGTAACGCCAGGGTAGTGGGTTCGTTCCCCGGGACCACCCATACGTAAAAATGTATGCGCACATGACTAAGTCGCTTTGGATAAAAGCATCTGCTAAATGGCATATTATTATAATATACACAAAATGCTTTTTCAGTTCTGCCCACAAATGTTCTATAGAATTGAGGTCAGGGCTTTGTGATGGCCACTCAAATTCCTTGACTTTGTTGTCCTTAAGCCATTTTGCCACAACGTTGGATGTATGCTTGGGGTCATTGTCCATTTGGAAGACCTATTTGCGACCAAGCTTTAACTTCCTGACTGATGTCTTGAGATGTTGCTTTAATATATCCACATAATTTTCCTTCCGCATGATGCCATCTATTTTGTGAAGTGCACCAGTCCCTCCTTCAGCAAATCACCCCCACAGCATGATGCTGCCACCCCCGTGCTTCACAGTTGGGATGGTGTTCATCGGCTTGCAAGCGACCCCCCTACCCACCCCTACCCCCTTTTTCCTCCAAACATAACGATGGTCATTATGGCCAAACAGTTATATTTTTGTTTCATCAGACCAGGGGACATTTCTCCAAAAAGTACGATCTTTGTCCCCATGTGCAGTTGCAAACCGTAGTCTGGCTTTTTTTATGACGGTTTTGGAGCAGTGGCTTCTTCCTTGCCGAGCGGCCTTTCAGGTTATGTTGATATAGGACTTGTTTTACTGTGGATATAGATACTTTTGTACCCGTTTCCTCCAGCATCTTCACAAGGTCCTTTGCTGTTTTTCTGGGATTGATTTGCACTTTTCGCACCAAAATATGTTAATCTCTTTGAGACAGAACGCGTGTCTCCTTCGTGAGCGGTATGATGGTTGCGTGGTCCCATGGTGTTTATACTTGCGTACTATTGTTTGTACAGATTAACGTGGTACCTTCAGGCTTTTGGAAATTGCTCCTAAGGATGAACCAGACTTCTGGAGGTCTACAATTTTTTTTCTGAGGTCTTGGCTGATTTCTTTTCATTTTCCCATGATGTCAAGCAAAGAGGCACTGAGTTTGAAGGTAGGCCTGGAAATACATCCACAGGTACACCTCACTGGAATTGTGATTTAGTGAATTATAAGTGAAATAATCTGCCTGTAAACAATTGTTGGAAAAATTACTTGTGTCATGCACAAAGTAGATGTCCTAACCGACTTGCCAAAACTATAGTTTGTTAACAAGAAATTTGTGGAGTGGTTGAAAAACAAGTTTTAATGACTCCAACCTTAGTGTATGTAAACTTCCGACTTCAACTGTATATGAAATGTAATAACTGGTTAGCACACAGACTGTGTTTAAAACCCTGCTGTTAATTTAAAGTCATGGTCAAAAGTTGAGAATGACACAAATATTAATTTTCATAAAGTCTGCTGCCTCAGTTCTTATGATGGCAATTTGCATATACTCCAGAATGTTATGAAGAGTGATCAGATGAATTGCAATTAATTGCAAAGTCCCTCTTTGCCATGAAAATGAACTTAATCCCCCAAAAACATTTCCACTGCATTTCAGCCCTGCCACAAAAGGACCAGCTGACATCATGTCAGTGATTCTCTCGTTAACACGGGTGAGAGTGTTGACGAGGACAAGGCTGGAGATCACCCTGTCATGCTGATTGAGTTAGAATAACAGACTGGAAGCTTTAAAAGGAGGGTGGTGCTTGAAATCATCATTGTTCTTCCTCTGTTAACCATGGTTACCTGCAAGGAAACACGTGCCGTCATCATTGCTTTGCACAAAAAGGTCTTCACAGGCAAGGATATTGCTGCTGCTAGTAAGATTGTACCTAAATCAACCATTTATCGGATCATCAAGAACTTCAAGGAGAGAGGTTCAATTGTGTGAAGAAGGCTTCAGGGCGCCCAAGAAAATCCAGCAAGCGCCAGGACCGTCTCCTAAAGTTGATTCAGCTGCGGGATCGGGGCACCACCAATGCAGAGCTTGCTCAGGAACGGCAGCAGGCAGGTGTGAGTGCATCTGCACGCACAGTGAGGCAAAGACTTTTGGAGGATGGCCTGGTGTCAAGAAGGGCAGCGAAGAAGCCACTTCTCTCCAGGAAAAACATCAGGGACAGACTGATATTCTGCAAAAGGTACAGGGATTGAATTGCTGAGGACTGGGGTAAAGTAATTCTCTCTGATGAATCCCCTTTCCGATTGTTTGGGGCATCTGGAAAAAAGCTTGTCCGGAGAAGACAAGGTGAGCACTACCATCAGTCCTGTGTCATGCCAACAGTAAAGCATCCTGAGACGATTCGTGTGTGGGGTTGCTTCTCAGCCAAGGGAGTGGGCTCACTCACAATTTTGCCTAAGAACACAGCCATGAATAAAGAATGGTACCAACACATCCTCAGAGAGCAATTTCTCCCAACCATCCAAGAACAGTTTGGTGACGACCAATGACTTTTCCAGCATGATGGAGCACCTTGCCATAAGGCAAAAGTGATAACTAAGTGGCCAGGAAACTCCCCAGACCTTAATCCCATTGAGAACTTGTGGTCAATCCTCAAAGAGGTGGGTGGACAAACAAAAACCCACCAATTCTGACAAACTCCAAGCATCGATTAGGCAAGAATGGGCTGCCATCAGTCAGGATGTGGCCCAGAAGTTAATTGACAGCATGCCATTGCAGAGGTCTTGAAATAGAAGGGTCAACACTGCAAATATTGACTCTTTGCATAAACTTAATGTAATTGTCAATAAAAGCCTTTGACACTTATGGAATGCTTGTAATCATACTTCAGTATACCATAGTAACATTTGAGAAAAATATCTAAAAACACTGAAGCAGCAAACTTTGTGAAGACCAATACTTGTGTCATTCTCAAAACCTTTGACCACGACTGTACATGAAATGGTCAAAAGAGCGCCGATGTTTTGGTTTCTATGTTTGCTAGCAAGCTACCGAGGAGGCTGATGAGTCTGTGTTGTTGTTGAAAAAGCTTCCTGTCCACTGGACTATACGTCACGCAAGAAACAGCTCTTGAAAGACTCACATAGTCATCTGCTGACTGGAGTGGGTAACGCAGTTTGGGAAAATATTCACTATACTGTGTTCATTCTGCCAAACAATATCATGTCATTTCAAAATATGGTGAGCTGGATGGTAGACGGGGTTGATCATGGTGATGCTGAGTTGGCTGGTAGACAGGGTTCATCATGGTGAGTTGGATGGTAGACAGGGTTGATCATGGTGAGTTGGATGGTAGACAGGGTTCATCATGGTGATGGTGAGTTGGATGGTGGACAGGGTTGATCATGGTGATGGTGAGTTGGATGGTAGACAGGGTTCATCATGGTGAATTGGATGGTAGACAGGGTTGATCATGGTGAGTTGGATGGTAGACAGGGTTGATCATGGTGAGTTGGATGGTAGACAGGGTTGATCATGTTGAGTTGGATGGTAGACAGGGCTGATCATGGTGATGGTGAGTTCGATGGTGGACAGGGTTGATCATGGTGAGTTGGATAGTAGACAGGGTTGATCATGGTGAGTTGGATGGTAGACAGGGTTGATCATGGTGAGTTGGATGGTGGACAGGGTTGATCATGGTGATGGTGAGTTGGCTGGTAGACAGGGTTGATCATGGTGAGTTGGATGGTGGACAGGGTTGATCATGGTGATGGTGAGTTGGCTGGTAGACAAGGTTGATCATGGTGAGTTGGATGGTGGACAGGGTTCATCATGGCAATCGTGAGTTGGCTGGTAGACAGGGTTTATCATGGTGAGTTGGATGGTAGACAGGGTTGATCATGGTGATGGTGAATTGTCCTTAGACATTGTTATCAGTCTTCAGATCCCTCTAGCTTGCTCGCTAAGCAAACCAAATAAATCGACTTGCCAACATTTCTGTAATCTCCTGGTATCATAGCATCTGTCAACAGACTGTGGGACGGCAGCGACTTAATGGACTTTTCTGACCACATCCCAACTAGTCAACATGTTAAACGGACCCTTGCCATAACCCTAACGATAGACTTGCAGAGAGACGGGGAGGAGCTACCGCCCTGCTTTCTCTGAGCTGACCAATCCTGTTGTTGGGAAACACCCACACCATTCTGTTGTTGGGGTACGTACACCCACACCATTCAAACACAGACTATTTCACTCACATTGCAATTAATAGAAATCTGGAAATAATGGATAGTTAAAGTTATCAGAGGGTGGACCCCTTGTTGACAGTACATCAAATTACACTAAGGAAGGCCACATTAAGAACGCTTGAGGTGGCAAAACTCACCCTGTAGGGCTTCTCTCCGATGTGTGTACACTAGTCTACCATTAACTGGATTGAGCTAACAAAAGATGAAAGGTTACCCACCATTGTGGTGTTTTCTCTTGTGTCCAACCAGGCTTCCTGACTGAGTGAATCTCTTCCCACACTGATCACAACCAAAAGGCTTCTCTCCAGTGTGTGTTCGCTGGTGAACTTTTAAATCCCCTGAAGTAGTACAACTATGCCCACAGTCTGAGCAATGGTAAGGCTTCTCTCCTGTGTGTATTCTCCTGTGTATTACAAGTCCACGTGAAGTGGTTAAGCTAATGCCACAGTCTGAGCAGTGGTAAGGCTTTTCTCCTGTGTGTTTTCTCTTGTGTTCAGCCAGGCTTCCTGACTGAGTGAATCTCTTCCCACACTGATAACAGCTATAAGGTTTCTCTCCAGTGTGTGTTCGCTGGTGAACTTTTAAATACCCTGAAGTAGTACAACTCAGCCCACAGTCTGAGCAGTGGTAAGGCTTCTCTCCTGTGTGTATTCTCCTGTGTAGTACAAGTCCACGTGAAGTGGTTAAGCTAATGCCACAGTCTGAGCAGTGGTAAGGCTTCTCTCCTGTGTGTATTCTCTTGTGTCCAGCCAGGTTTCCTGACTTAGTGAATCTCTTCCCACATTGATCACAGCTATAAGGTTTCTCTCCTGTGTGTGTTCTCTTGTGTAGTAGAAGTCCATGTGAAGTGGTTAAGCTCATTCCACAGTCTGAGCAGTGATAAGGCTTCTCTCCTGTGTGTATTCTCTTGTGTACAGCCAGGCTTCCTGACTGAGTGAATCTCTTTCCACACTGATGACAACCAAAAGGCTTCTCTCCAGTGTGTATTCGCTGGTGAACTTTTAAATCCCCTGAAGTAGTACAACTCAGCCCACAGTCTGAGCAGTGGTAAGGCTTCTCTCCTGTGTGTATTCTCTTGTGTAAAGCCAGGCTTCCTGACTGAGTGAATCTCTTCCCACATTGATCACAGCTATAAGGTTTCTCTCCTGTGTGTGTTCTCTTGTGTAGTAGAAGTCCACCTGAAGTGGTTAAGCTCATTCCACAATCAGAGCAGTGGTAAGGCTTCTCTCCAGTGTGGGTTCGCTTGTGTGAAGCCAGGGCTCCTGATGTAACAAAGCTATTGCTACATACATCACAGCTATAAGGCTTCTCTCCTGTGTGTGTTCTCTGATGTACTATCAGTTGGCTTGAATTACTAAAGCTCATTGTACAGTCTGAGCAGTGGTATGGGTTCTCTCCAGTGTGTATTCGTTGGTGTTTTTTAAGTTTTGCTGAGGAGGTGAAACTCTTTCCACAGTCAAAGCAGCGGTGAGGTTTCTTCCCTGTAAGTCTCTGCTGGTGTTTCTTGAGGTGTTCTGATCTGGAGAAACTCGTCTCTGCCTCGTCAGCATCATGATGTTGGTTAGCCTTCCCAGATGATAAGCCCCTTCTACTGAGAGAGTGACGGTTAGGGCTGTCCCCTGTGAAACAAAGACAGACAGTTAGGGTTCCTTCTTCATATCGAAGTTAGTTCAAGGCCCAGCTTTCCAAACTCTTGTGATCAGATTTGAGCATATTGAATGGGTTAAAATCATCAATGTAACCAATGGGGTAGAAGTGCTTCTAAATGATTCTACATTTTAAGAAGGTTAGTGATTGTTTTTAATGGTAATTAAGGACATCTAGGGAGTGTCCCAAAATAAATGTATGTAAGAGCATAAACCCACTCAGTCCCGGTGTTTTCCTGCAGTCGACCAGCAGCACAGACACCCTCTTCAGACCCAGCAGTAAGTTACCAGGAGAGGCACGACCTGGGGACCCCAAGAGGGGGAGGGGGGAGGAGGGTTGGAGGGAGAGGGGTGGGATAGGTGTTTCCTGTAAATCCCAAAAAGAGGGTAGTGGAGTTCAAGTTAGTACACTAAGGGTAAAACAACAACAATGGTCTGATGAGGTCTTGCATTTAAAATGGGGACGGCCACAACGGAGTGGAAACAATGCCCCCTTGCTGTTTAAGACTTAATGGACACCAAATAATTTTTTTCCAAAACTCTGCTTCTTCATTCCGGTCCGTTGAACAACAGGAAGCTACCAAACCACAGAAGATGAAAAATGTGGTTTTCAATGATGGGTTTATGATATAGCTTGCAACTTGTAAACGATTACCCATTCCTAAAAGTGAGTACCACTTTCACAGCATGTTAAAAATAATACACATTGTCTGTTTGCTTGCTACGCAGATTTGCAGCGCTCAAATATTGTAACTGTATGTAACACGCACGATATGAACCCGGGCTCCCACGGGAGAAACCAATATCTTACACTTCAGACCAATAGGACATTCCCTTTCGGGAAAAAGGGCACATTGATTTAGCTTATTTTTATTTTAGACCCCAATTACGTTTCTATGTGAGAATTCCAAGAATATTTTTGGGCATTGCTGGCGATGGAATCAGCCAATAACAAAAGGGATGGCCTGTCATTTTCATCATGGGTACACGTCAACTATGACACACTAATTGAGAAAAAAAATCCAGAAAATCACGTTGTAGGATTTTTAATGAATTTATTTGCAAATTATGCTGGAAAATAAGTATTTGGTCACCTACAAACAAGCAAGATTTCTGGCTCTCACAGACCTGTAACTTCTTTAAGAGGCTCCTCTGTCCTCCACTCGTTACCTGTATTAATGGCACCTGTTTGAACTTGTTATCAGTATAAAAGACACCTGTCCACAACCTCAAACAGTCACACTCCAAACTCCACTATGGCCAAGACCAAAGAGCTGTCAAAGGACACCAGAAACAAAATTGTAGACCTGCACCAGGCTGGGAAGACTGAATCTGCAATAGGTAAGCAGCTTGGTTTGAAGAAATAAACTGTGGGAGCAATTATTAGGAAATGGAAGACATACAAGACCACTGATAATCTCCCTCGATCTGGGGCTCCACGCAAGATCTCACCCCGTGGGGTCAAAATGATCACAAGAACGGTGAGCAAAAATCCCAGAACCACACAGGGGGACCTAGTGAATGACCTGCAGAGAGCTGGGACCAAAGTAACAAAGCCTACCATCAGGAACACACTACGCCGCCAGGGACTCAAATCCTGCAGTGCCAGACGTGTCCCCCTGCTTAAGCCAGTACATGTCCAGGCCCGTCTGAAGTTTGCTAGAGTGCATTTGGATGATTCAGAAGAGGATTGGGAGAATGTCATATGGTCAGATGAAACCAAAATATAACTTTTTGGTAAAAACTCAACTCGTCGTGTTTGGAAGACAAAGAATGCTGAGTTGCATCCAAAGAACACCATACCTACTGTGAAGCATGGGGGTGGAAACATCATGCTTTGGGGCTGGTTTTCTGCAAAGGGACCAGGACGACTGATCCGTGTAAAGCAGGGGTGTCAAACGTACGGCCCACGGGCCGGACCAGGCCCGTAAACGGGTTTAATCCGGCCCGCGAGATGATAACAAAAAAAAAAAAACATTTGTAAGGTATAAAAATGCGCTGCAATTTTTCAATAACATAAACTGCTGTTCCAATTGCGTCCACTGGATGGCGCAATAGCAATTGTGTTAAGCAAGCAAACTGTTTATACCGGGGCAGAGCAAGTAGGTCAAGCACGTGCAGCCAATGAGCTACTTTGTTTTGCCCTCAATATTTATTACGGCTTCTACTTTTAACATTATGTGCTTTGGCACCCTTATTGCCCCAATATCTTTCTAGCCAGAGACGGGTTTGTGTTGTGTGGACTTAAAATAGCTAGTACAAAACATGGGGAGATAGTGTTTGTTTTGTCAGGTAAGTATTTAAATATATATATATATATATCTTTGGGAGATTACATGTACATTTTGCCAGCTAGCTTGCACAGCGTAATGATTATGGGAAGATCTCAATTGTTCCTCGCGTCCTCTCTCCTTCTCAAAAAACAATTGGATTAGAAAGCCTAAGGTCCCGCCCTTCTGACCCTCTCCTCCAATGGGTTTTTTAGAAGGAGGCAAAGCGAGGACGTATATGAGATTCTGCCCATGTTGTTGCGTTAGCATGTATCTAGCTGGCTAATAACTAGCTAGCAAGACGGCTAAGGTTAAGCTAGCTGCATTTATGGTTTGCCATTCAAATGTAACTTTCGAGTGAAATATAAAGGTATTTATTTGCTATATGTAGAAGGAAAATGTGACTGTTGTGTCTTCAAGCTGAATCTTTGCTAAATCTGTAACATTGGCCAGCTAACTAACGTTACCTAGCTAAACCATGTTAGCCTGCTAACTAACTGATGTTAAATGAAATTAGCTGTGGTTGTGATGCATTTGTTACTAGTTTTTCAACATGATAACGGATTCCATTCAATCAATGTGCTCAATCAATTTTTATCCAGAATCGGCCGGCTAGCTAGTCAACAAACATAGCCAGCTAGCTAGCTGTCACGTGAGTGTTGATATGCCCATACGCAATAATGTAACACTGACAGACGGTGTAATGTTATTGGTTTGCAAGCTGCAATGTGTGATTTTTGTTTTTTAACTAGCCAGTAAATATCCATAGAAATATCATGCCAGGTTTTGTTAGCTAGTCTGACATTTAAATAGCTAACTACCTAGATGTCATGATATGACTAAGGCCCTATAAGATCTGTTGACATTTTTCCCAAATTATGTTTTCTCTTTTGTTTTTCCAGGTTTCTGTTTTTCCAAGGTTTTCCAGGGTTTCAAGCTCAAAAATTGCACTTTTAATATTGTAGTCCACAACAATGCTTAAACTACATCAGGAGAGTAGGGGAGGGAATGGCCGGCAGGGATGTAGCTCAGTTGGTAGAGCATGGCGTTTGCAACGCCAGGGTTGTGGGTTTGATTCCCAAGGGGGGCCAGTATGAAAAATAAACTAACTGTAAGTCGCTCTGGATAAGAGCGTCTGCTAAATGACTAAAATGTAAATGTAAATGTAAATATGTCTCTGTCAAAAAAGAGAAAAGTGGACGCAGAGTGCAGAGTGTTCCAAGAAAAATGGTCATCCTATTTAATCACGGAATTGAATGGGAAAGCTGTATGTTTGGTGTGTTCACAGCATGTTGCAGTGCTGAAAGAATATAACCTTCGTCGCCACTATGTGAGTCTTCGTGCCGACAAATATGACAACTTTCAAGGACAGCGGAGATGATAGAAGGTGAATGAACTGTTGGCGGGT
Source organism: Coregonus lavaretus (assembly GCF_964263955.1). NCBI lineage: Eukaryota > Metazoa > Chordata > Actinopteri > Salmoniformes > Salmonidae > Coregonus > Coregonus lavaretus. Next base: position 716,888 of record NW_028166934.1, read on the forward strand.
CTGAAGAAACAGCAGTCTGTGTTTACTCACAGCCGAGACATCAGTGACGCTGCAGTGAAAGCTAGCTACCTCATTGCTAATGGAAATCGCAGTGGCTTCAAAACCATTTAGTGAGGGTGAATTTGTAAAAACATGCATGATGAAGGCAGCGGAGATTGTGTGCCCTGAAAAGCGGCAGGCTTTTGCAAATATCAGCCTGACAAGAAACACAGTTGCAGACAGGATTTCCGAACTTTCAGTGGATTTGGACAGCCAGTTGAAGAAAAAAGTAAAGTCATTTATTGCGTTTTCAGTTGCAATTGATGAAAGCACGGACATTACAGATGTTGCACAACTGGCCATTTTTTCATCCGCGGAGTTGATGACACATTGACCGTCACCGAGGAGTTCGTGGAGTTGGTGCCGATGACAGATACAACGACAGCAGGTGATATTTTTACCGCACTCGTCGGCGCGCTGGACAGGGTCGGAGTGGACTGGTCCCGCGCTGTCAGCCTGACTACAGATGGTGCGCCCTCAATGATCGGGAAAAAAGCAGGCGTTGTGACAAAGTTCAGAGAGAAAGTGCAATCTGCAAATGGAGGACGTGATTTTTTGACTTTTCACTGTATTTTGCACCAGGAGGCTTTGTGTTGCAAGTCATTAAAGATGGATAACGTCATGAAGGTGGTCATCCAAACTGTTAATTTCATCCGATCCAGAAGCCTGAATCACCGTCAGTTTGACAGCCTTCTCAGAGAGAAAGACCACATCTATGGCCTGCCATACCACACTGAGGTAAGATGGTTAAGCCGAGGTGCTGTGCTGAGGCGTTTCTTTGATTTACGAGAAGAAATTGAACAGTTCATGGAAGAAAAGGGCAAACCAGTGTTAGAATTTCATTCCGCAGAATGGATGCAGGACCTTGCATTTATGGTGGATGTTACAGAGCACCTGAATAACTTGAACAAACAGCTGCAAGGGCGCAACAAAGTTGTCACGCAGTATTATGACAGCATACGTTCTTTCAAGTTGAAGCTGTCATTGTGGGAGACGCAACTTGCCGGTGGTGATGCAGCTCACTTCCCGTCTGAAAAATGTGTGCGCGACCCAACATGTGGCAGACATGAAGCGGTTCAAAGATAAAATAACGGGACTGTTACGGCAGTTTGAGCAACGCTTTCAGATTTATGTTTATATGTTTTTATGTTGATGTGCTATTGTTTTTAATTGATTTTATTTTATTTGTATATTTAACCTATTCTTGACTCTGTGGTTCTTGCACTTGTTTGGGGAACAGGATTTCATTATTTTTATCTACATTTCTGCCCGAGAAATGACACCCTGATATAGTTCTGTGATCTGTGATATACTTCTGTGAATCACTGAGGCATTGTGTGTTTGTGTGTTCTTTGTCCTCAGAACTTTCAAATAACTTGAGGTGTTTTATGATTAATAGTGATGTTGTGCTTTTGGACACTGTCCTCAGGCTCCAGCTTTATGTTTATATGTTTTTATGTTGATGTGCTATTGTTTTTAATTGTTTTTATTTTATTTGTATATTTAACCTATTCTTGACTCTGTGGTTCTTGCACTTGTTTGGGGAACAGGATTTCATTATTTTTATCTACATTTCTGCCCGAGAAATGACACCCTGATATAGTTCTGTGATCTGTGAAACAGTTCTGTTAATCACTGAGGCATTGTGTGTTTGTGTGTTCTTTTTCTTTAGAATTTTCAAATAAACTTGACGTGTTTTATGAGTAATAGTGATGTTGTGCTTGTACTATTTTGGACACACTGTCCTCAGGCTCCAGCTTTATGTTGTATGTTGATCGTATTAAAACAAAGAAAACAATCTGAAGTTGTTGTTTTTAAGTTATATATACCATGATTTTTCCGGTCCGGCCCACTTGGGAATAGATTTTCCTCCATGTGGCCCCTGAGCTAAAATGAGTTTGACACCCCTGGTGTAAAGGAAAGAATGAATGGGGCCATGTATCGTGAGATTTTGAGTGAAAACCTCCTTCCATCAGCAAGGGCATTGAAGATGAAACGTGGCTGGGTCTTTCAGCATGACAATGATCCCAAACACACCGACGGGCAACGAAGGAGTGGCTTCGTAAGAAGCATTTCAAGGTCCTGGAGTGGCCTAGCCAGTCTCCAGATCTCAACCCCATAGAAAATCTTTGGAGGGAGTTGAAAGTCCGTGTTGCACAGCGACAGCCCCAAAACATCACTGCTCTAGAGGAGATCTGCATGGAGGAATGGGCCAAAATACCAGCAACAGTGTGTGAAAACCTTGTGATGACTTACAGAAAACGTTTGACCAGTGTCTTTGCCAACAAAAGGGTATATAACAAAGTATTGAGAAACTTTTGTTGTTGACCAAATAGTTATTTTCCACCATCATTTGCAAATAAATTCATTAAAAATCCTACAATGTGATTTTCTGGATTTTTCTTTCTCATTGTCTGTCATAGTTGACGTGTACATATGATGAAAATTACAGGCCTCTCATCTTTTTAAGTGGGAGAACTTGCACAATTGGTGGCTGACTAAATACTTTTTTCCCCACTGTAGACAGCATTCCTTGTTCTGATCTACAGGCTATTTGATCTGATCTACAGGATATTTGATCTGATCTACAGGATATGCATCAGACTATTTTGAAATGTTAACCTAATATAATACATTGCCTTTAGAACGTCTGCACTCTCTTGAACCTTTTTCACATTTTGTTACGTTACGATGTGGGATTTAAATATATTAAATTATAATTTTTTGAAATGGATGTGCTAATTTCAAATTGTCGATGTGGCTTTGATTGGATAGTTGATGTTACGTTGGAAAGCTTTATGTTTATGACAGTTTGCGATAGAACACATTTAAAAAAGTGTGGGTGTCATGTTTTGGCTGACAATCATGTTGTAAATAACAGTGTTAAACAAATCAAAATATATTCCAGGTGACTACCTCAAGAAGATGGTTGAGAGAATGCCAAGACTGGGCAAAGCTGTCATCAAGGCAAAGGGTGGTTACTTTGAAGAATCTCAAATATAAAATATATTTTGATTTGTTTAACACTTTCTTGGTTACTACATGATTACATGTGTTATTTCATAGTTTTGATGTCTTCACTATTATTCTACAATGTAAAAATAAAGAAAAACCCTTGAATGAGTAGGTGTGTCCAAACTTTTGACTGGTACTGTATATATTTCTTTCCACTTTCAAATGTTACAACAAAGACGTTTAGAGGTAGAGGGCTGCGGGCTCCGACAGAGATCATTGCAGCGCGGTCCGTATTTTTCATGTTGAGGGCGGTCAGAAAGAAAACGTTGTGATAAATATACTTGTCCCGCAGATTATTTGGAAACTGTGTCTTTCTGCTGTGTATGCGTTAGCCTAGCTATTGTACTAAAAGCACCTCTGTCGTATTATTCACACACTAGCCTACCAGGCTACCTTTGAATGGGCGAATAAATCACGTGGCAGTTATCTTTCAAAGGAAATTCACTTAAATATAATAAGGCTATAGTTTACTACAGTGTCTGTTAATAGAAAGAAGTTGGGGATGCTCAACCAACGTGAGTCGAGGTGAAATCCCAAAATGTAATCATCATTATGAAGCACATGGGGATCGAGATTTGAGTCTTCCCCTTTTCAATATATATTAATTATCCATATATTTGTCTCTGCCTGAAAATATTCCCGCTCCTAAAAGATAGGCTATATCCTACATGCAAAACGTAGGTCAAGAGAAAGTGCAACGGACCGCTCATCTTTCTTGCTGCTTCAAGTTCAGCAGCCATACCTCTCCTGTCCTAGTTCAGCAGCCATATCTCTCCTCTCCTAGTTCAGCAGGCATACCACTCCTCTCCTAGTTCAGCAGCCACACCTCTCCTCTCCTAGTTCGGCAGCCATACCTCTCCTCTCCTAGTTCGGCAGCCATACCTCTCATCTCCTAGTTCGGCAGCCATACCTCTCATCTCCTAGTTCGGCAGCCATACCTCTCCTCTCCTAGTTCGGCAGCCATACCTCTCCTCTCCTAGTTCGGCAGCCATACCTCTCCTCTCCTAGTTCGGCAGCCATACCTCTCCTCTCCTAGTTCGGCAGCCACACCTCTCCTCTCCTAGTTCGGCAGCCACACCTCTCCTCTCCTAGTTCGGCAGCCATACCCCTCCTGTCCTAGTTCAGCAGCCATACCTCTCCTCTCCTCTCCTAGTTCAGCAGCCATACCTCTCCTCTCCTCTCCTAGTTCAGCAGCCATACCTCTCCTCTCCTAGTTCAGCAGCCATACCTCACCTCTCCTCTCCTAGTTCAGCAGCCATACCTCTTCTCTCCTCTCCTAGTTCAGCAGCCATACCTCTCCTCTCCTCTCCTAGTTCAGCAGCCATACCTCTCCTCTCCTCTCCTAGTTGGGCGTGCCAGATCAGGTGAGTGTGTGGTCTCAATTAAATAGAGTAGTCTATATATGAATGGATGGAGAAGAACGAGCAGTTATCTTCCCAAGGAAATTAATTCCTAAATATTATTAGGCTATACAGTGCCTATGGAAAGTCTACACCCACTTTAACTTTTTTCACATTTTGTTGCTTTAAAAAGTGGGATTGAAATAGATTTGATTTGATTTTTTTGTAATTGATCTACACAAAATACTCCATTATGTGAAAGTGAAAAAATTAATTCTACAAATTTGTACAAACAAATAACTAAAATATTGTCATTGCATAATTATTCACCCCCTTTGTTTAGGTAACCTTAAATTAGTTCATAAGTAAAGTTGGTGTTAAGAAATCACATAATAAGTGATATGGACTGTAAAGTAACAGCGGTTAACATAATTTATTTGAATGACTAACCCTTCCTCTGTTAATAATGATGTTGTGTATGGGGTATTAAGCCACCCAGACACATCAAAGATGTTTACAATAATCCCCAATTATGACCACCTGCAACCCTGTACATGTGACTATTCACAATAATCCCCAATAATGACCACCTGCAACCCTGTACATGTGACTATTAACAATAATGACCACCTTTAACCCTGTACATGTGACTATTCACAATAATCCCCAATAATGACCACCTGCAACCCTGTACATGGGACTATTCACAATAATCTCCATTAATGACCTGGAACCCTGTACATGTGACTATTCACAATAATGACCACCTGCAACCCTGTACATGTGACTATTCACAATACATCGCCAATAATGACCACCTGCAACCCTGTACATGTGACTATTCACAATAATCCCCAATAATGACCTGGAACCCTGTACATGTGACTATTCACAATAATCCCCAATAATGACCACCTGCAACCCTGTACAAGTGACTATTCACAATAATGACCACCTGCAACCCTGTACATGTGACTATTCACAATACATCGCCAATAATGACCACCTGCAACCCTGTACATGTGACTATTCACAATAATCCCCAATAATGACCTGGAACCCTGTACATGTGACTATTCACAATAATCCCCAATAATGACCACCTGCAACCCTGTACATGTGACTATTCACAATACATCGCCAATAATGACCACCTGCAACCCTGTACATGTGACTATTCACAATAATCCCCAATAATGACCTGGAACCCTGTACATGTGACTATTCACAATAATCCCCAATAATGACCACCTGCAACCCTGTACATGTGACTATTCACATTAATCCCCAATAATGACGTGCAACCCTGTACATGTGACTATTCACAATAATCCACAATAATGACCTAAATGACAGAGAGAAAGGAGAATATAACTATTCCAGAACATCCATCTTAATAATACTGTTAAAACATTTACACGCAAATGAACACACTTATTGGGCCTGAATGCAAAGCCTTAAGTTTGGGTCAAATCCAACATTATATCACTGAGTAACTGCCTCCTTATTTTCAAGCATGGTGATGGCTGCATCATGGTAAGGAAATGCTTGACATCGTCAAAGACTGGGGAGTTTTACAGGATGAAACGAAACAGGATTTCCTAGAGGAAAGACTGCTTCAGTCTGCTTTACACCAGACACTGGGAGAGGAACTCACCTTTCAGCAAGACCGTAACCTACAACACTAAGCCACATCTAAATCTTTGGGAACCTAAAAGGCTAGCTTGCTTAAAGTTTTTAGCAAGCTGCTAGTAGAGTAGCCTAGAGCCAACTGGCAAGCTGCTAGTAGAGTAGCCTACAGTCAACAGGTAAACTGCTAGTGGAGTAGCCTACAGCCAACTGGTAAGCTGCTAGTGGAGTAGCCTACAGCCAACTGGTAAGCTGCTAGTGGAGTAGCCTACAGCCAACTGGTAAGCTGCTAGTAGAGTAGCCAACAGCCAACTGGTAAGCTGCTAGTAGAGTAGCCTAAAGCCAACTGGTAAACTGCTAGTGGAGTAGCCTACAGCCAACTGGTAAGCTGCTAGTAGAGTAGCCTACAGCCAACTGGTAAGCTGCTAGTAGAGTAGCCTACAGCCAACTGGCAAGCTGCTAGTAGAGTAGCCTACAGCCAACTGGTAAGCTGCTAGTGGAGTAGCCTACAGCCAACTGGCAAGCTGCTAGTAGAGTAGCCTACAGCCAACTGGTAAGCTGCTAGTGGAGTAGCCTACAGCCAACTGGTAAGCAGCTAGTGGAGTAGCTTACAGCCAACTGGTAAGCTGCTAGTGGAGTAGCTTACAGCCAACTGGTAAGCTGCTAGTAGAGTAGCCTACAGCCAACTGGCAAGCTGCTAGTAGAGTAGCCTACAGCCAACTGGTAAGCTGCTAGTGGAGTAGCCTACAGCCAACTGGTAAACTAATAGTGGAGTAGCCTACAGCCAACTGGCAAGCTGCTAGTAGAGTAGCCTACAGCCAACTGGCAAGCTGCTAGTGGAGTAGCCTACAGCCAACTGGTAAGCTGCTAGTAGAGTAGCCTAAAGCCAACTGGCAAGCTGCTAGTAGAGTAGCCTAAAGCCAACTGGCAAGCTGCTAGTAGAGTAGCCTACTGCCAACTGGCACAAAACGATGTAAATTTAATACAAACCTAAACTTGTATTACATGTAACTATTATTCAAATATGCCATTTCTTTGAAATGAGCTAACAGTGGTGATGTTTTCAACAGGATTATTTTTTGCTTTTATCCCCAAATGGCGAGTCACTGCTATCCCCATTGTGAATATTGCTATTCGGAATGCAAGGCCGCTGGGCCGACGCTAATCACCGAGGCCAAGGCCGCCGAGCCCAGCAGCAAAGGCACCTGAGCAACCGTCTTGCAGCCTGGTGACATAGGAGGTGATGAGGACCCAGCGCAGGTTTGTCTGGGGAAATACCCAACCCGCCTGGACTGGGAGAGAAAACTGGCATTTTGTAGCACGCGGTTCAAAGGCAGATGCAGTTTGATGAGTTATGGGAGAAATGCAAGCACACTTGGACACCCCACCTCTCCAAGCAAATGGCAAAGAGTAATAATAATAATAATAATATGCCATTTAGCAGACGCTTTTATCCAAAGCGACTTACAGTCATGCGTGCATACATTTTTTTTTTTTTTTGTGTGTATGGGTGGTCCCGGGGTTCGAACCCACTACCTTGGCGTTACAAGCGCCGTGCTCTACCAGCTGAGCTACAGAGGACCACAAGAGTAGTGAGTAGTAATCTGAAAGAATATGTGGTGGATCTATATCTGGATATGAGAGGGATCTTACAAGCAAATTCCGTGGGAAGTGGAAGGAGAGATTGCTGAGGAGGTTCAACACGGCATCAAGGTGGCTACAACTCTTGAATCTGGGTAAGAACAGGCAGCCTGGCTGGGCTTGAATTATTTTGTTCTTTGCTAGCTTTTGGAAATGCTGCGTTGCAAACGTCAGAAATAGGCCTAGAGGTGATTTTCTTTATTTGCGTTGCTGCCAAGTACACTGCTTAATTTCTGTGATGTGATTGGAATAGTTTTGTTTAATAATATAATCGGATTGTTTTTAATGTTTTATAATGTACAAGAGGTGCTTTGCATTACATTGATGAGGGTGAGCAGACCTTGACCAATGGTTGAGTAACGATGTAGCTATAGTGTTGCCATAAACAACTCGTAGAAATGGAATTGTAATTTCTATGTTATCATACGCGCTCCTGAGTGGCGCAGTGGTCTAAGGCACTGCACCGCAGTGCTAACTGTGCCACTAGAGATCCTGGTTCGAATCCAGGCTCTGTCGCAGCCGGCCGCGACCGGGAGACTCATGGGCGGCGCACAATTGGCCCAGCGTCGTCTAGGGTAGGGGAGGGAATGGCCGGCAGGGATGTAGCTCAGTTGGTTCGATTCCCACGGGGGGCCAGTATGAAAAATATATATATGTAATCACTAACTGTAAGTCGCTCTGGATAAGAGCGTCTGCTAAATGACTAAAATGTAAATGTATACGCAGCGTAGGACGGCACTCTTGTGGGAAGACAGCTTGGTAGCTGCGTCCAAGCTGCATTGTACCGATAAGTCGTTGGTAGTGCATTGTCCATTATTGTTTGCTTTCCGCGATTGGAAATGCATTTTATTGGCAACTGTTTTGTATTGGATTGTTGGGTGTTGTGCGTGTAGCGTTGTCATGACTTGCTATTTATGAATTGTCCATGTTTGTAAAGCGGTGCAGTAGCCTGTATTCTTGCTGCAAGACAGCCGTGCGTGGCTGCAAATACATTGTGTGTAATTGTACTATCGATTATTATGATCCTGTGTTATCAGCAAGCGAAAATAGTTGTGCCCCCTTAGTCATTTCTGATGCCCCCTTGCCGAGTTCATCCTGCCGCCGGGCCTGGCTACGAGTAACCTGCTAAACTACACAAATAATTTTCCAAAGTCAAGGACCATTAAATGCGCCCAGTGTAAAAGCAGAAAGTAGGCCACAAAGACCCTTATAAAAAAGATTAAATTAATCTAAACTCACCTGATTCATTGTAGAAACGTGTGTTTATGGTCGATTGCAGAGTTCAGGCGAAGTTAACTAGATGTTTATCTCTAGTCTACGGACCTTTTAGATCAGGGAGGTAGAGGACCGAGACGTTATATTTCAACATGCGACTCTCTGCCTAAAGACAAAATGGAGAATAGAGAACATGTAACTCCACCTTCACTTCAGTTCGAATGAAAAATTGGACTTCCGCCAACATACAAATAATACTCCAGCTGTAGGCTTCTGTTTAGCTCATTTTCAAAAGTTACCGTCCGATATCATTTTAACAATCCTCCTTTGTTCAATCATGTTGTCTGGTGTTCTACTCTGCACGGAGCGTAAAGTCACAAGAGAAAAGAGCCAGGCTCCGCCTTCACTTCCATTCAGCTGAAACGTTGGGATTCGGCCAACATACAAATAATGCTCAATAGCGACATGTCTATGCGGCTGAGTGCCTAATTAATCGATGATAGGGTTCCTGTGGTGCAAGAGAATGTAAAGCTTTGCTTTAGCTAATGGATAAAGGTTTATTGGTAGGCCTCTATTTGGTCGTCATTTTCTCATGTTTACATTTTAGTAATTTAGCAGACGCTCTTATCCAGAGCGACTTAAAGTTACTGAGTGCATTTTTTAAAATATATACTGGCCCCCGTGGGAATCGAACCCACAACCCTGGCGTTGCAAACGCCATGCTCTACCAACTGAACTACACGGGGCTTAATGTTTCACGAAATCTATACACGGTGTCATAATGCTGCAATTTCTTTAGACTGCTGGCTGGTTGCAATAATGTCATTACTTGTTCAGTAATTAAAGCTGGACATTCAAACATTGCAGATTTTAAAATAAATTGTCCATGCATACTAATCAGCTACCAATTGATTTTTAAAATAATATACAACTGTCCTGTAGCTGCTACCTGAACCTGCATGACATGAACCCTCCTCGTGCTCTCTCCCAGCTTGGATAGAACGCTGTTGTGCTTAAAACCAGTCTATTAATGCCAAATAATACTGTCAGCACGCCCTCGAAACATTAGCTTACTAGGGATTGTTTCATTATTCAGTGTACTATCTATAGCTACTGTGCCTTCAGAATGGATTCATACCCCTTGACTTATTCCACATTTTGTTGTGTCTCTCCCAGCTTGGATAGAATGCTGTTGTGCATAAATCTATTTAAATTAAATACATAAATATCTAATTTACATACACTACCGGTCAAAAGTTTTAGAACACCTACTCATTCAAGGGTTTTTCTTCATTTTTACTATGTTCTACATTGTAGAATAATAGTGAAGACATGAACACTATGAAATAACACATATGGAATCATGTAGTAACCAAAAAAGTGTTTGTATTTGTATTTATTAGGGATCCCCCGTTAGTTCCTGCCAAGGCAGCAGCTACTTTTCCTGGGCTCCAAAAATCTAAACAAATCTAAATATATTTTATATTTGAGATTCTTCAAATAGCCACCCTTTTCCTTGATGACAGCTTTGCACACTCTTGGCATTCTCTCAACCAGCTTCATGAGGTAGTCACCTGGAATGCATTTCAATTAACAGGTGTGCCTTCTTAAAAGTTAATTTGTGGAATTGATTTCCTTCTTAATGAGTTTGAGCCAATCAGTTGTGTTGTGACAAGGTAAGCAAAGAGAAACTACAGCCCATCATTAGTTTAAGACATGAAGGTAAGTCACTCTGGAAAATTTCAAGAACTTTGAAAGTTTCTTCAAGTGCAGTTGCAAAAACCATCAAGCGCTATGATGAAACTGGCTCTCATGACGACCGACACAAGAATGGATGACCCAGAGTTACCTCTGCTGCAGAGGATAAGTTCATTAGAGTTACCAGCCTCAGAAATTGCAGCCCAAATAAATGCTTCACAGAGTTCAAGTAACAGACACATCTCAACATCAACTGTTCAGAGAAGACTGTGTGAATCAGGCCTTCATGGTTGAATTGCTGCAAAGAAACCACTACTAAAGGACACCAATAATAAGAAGAGACTTGCTTGGGCCAAGAAACACAAGCAATGGACATTAGACCGGTGGAAATTTGTCCTTTGGTCTGGAGTCCAAATTGGAGATATTTGGTTCTAACCGCCATGTCTTTGTGAGATGCGGTGTGGATGAACGGATGATCGCATGTGTATTTCCCACCGTAAAGCATGGAGGAGGAGGTGTTATGATGTGGGGGTGCTTTGCTGGTGACACAGTCTGTGATTTATTTAGAATTCAAGGCACACTTAACCAGCATGGCTACCACAGCATTCTGCAGCGATACGCCATTCCATCTTGATTGGGCTTAGTTGGACTATCATTTGTTTTTCAACAGGACAATGACCCAACACACCTCCAGGCTGTGTAAGGGCTATGTTACCAAGAAGGAGAGTGATGTAGTGCTGCATCAGATGACCTGGCCTCCACAATCCCCCGACCTAAACTAAATTGAGATGGTTTCGGATGAGTCGGACCGCAGAGTGAAGGAAAAGCAGCCAACAAGTGATCAGCATATGTGGGAACTCCTTCAAGACTGTTGGAAAAGCATTCCAGGTGAAGCTGGTTGAGAGAATGACAAGAGTGTGCAAAGCTGTCATCAAGGCAAAGGGTGGCTGTTTGAAGAATCTCAAATATAAAACATATTTTGATTTGTTTAACACTTTTTTGGTTACTACATGATTCCATATGTGTTATTTCGTAGTTTTGATGTCTTCACTATTAGTCTTCAATGTAGAAAATAGTCCAAATAAAGAAAAACCCTTGAATGAGTAGGTGTTCTAAAACCTTTGACCGGTAGTGTAAGTATTCACACCCGAGTCAATACTTTATAGAAGCACCTTTTAGCAGCGGTTCCAGCTGAGTCTTTCTGGGTAAGTCTCTAAGAGCTTTCTAAACCTGGATTGTACAACATTTCCCCATTATTATTTTACAACTTCTTCAAGCTCCGTCAAATTGGTTGTTGATCACTGCTAGACAACAGTGGCCATAAGTGCCATTTATGATGAGGGAGGACATTTACATTTTAGTCATTTAGCAGACTCTCTTATCCAGAGCGACTTACAGTTAGTGAGTGCATACATTATTATATACAGTGGGGAGAACAAGTATTTGATACACTGCCGATTTTGCAGGTTTTCCTACTTACAAAGCATGTAGAGGTCTGTAATTTTTATCATAGGTACACTTCAACTGTGAGAGACGGAATTTAAAACAAAAATCCAGAAAATCACATTGTATGATTTCTAAGTAATTAATTTGCATTTTATTGCAAAAAGTTAATTGCTTTGCCACATTTTTTTTGCATTATTACTTTAGTTCCTTGTTGCAAACAGGATGCATGTTTTGGAATATTTTTATTATGTACAGGCTTCCTTCTTTTCACTCTGTCATTTAGGTTAGTATTGTGGAGTAACTACAATGTTGTTGATCCATTCTCAGTTTTCTCCTATCACAGCCATTAAACTCTGTAACTGTTTAAAAGTCAGCATTCGCCTCATGGTGAAATCCCTGAGCGGTTTCCTTCCTCACTGGCAACTGAGTTAAGAAGGATGTCTCTATCTTTGTAGAAGCTGGGTATATTGATACACCATCCAAAGTGTAATGAATGAAGGAATATTCAATGTCGTCTACCCATAGGTGCCCTTCTTTGCGAGGCATTGGAAAACTTCCCTGGTCTTTGTGGTTGAATCTGTGTTTGAAATTCACTGCTCGACTGAGAGACATTACAGATAATTGTACAGTATGTCTGGGATACGGAGATGAGGTAGTCATTCAAAAATCATGTTAAACACTATTATTGCACACAGAGTGAGTCCATGCAACTTATTATGTGACTTGTTGAGAAGATTTTTACTCCTGAACTTTCTTAGGCTTGTCATAACAAATAGGTTGAATTCTTATTAACTCAAGACAATTCAGCTTTTTATTTTTAATTAATTTGTTCGAAAAACATGATTCCACTTTGACATTTTGGGGTATTGTGAGTATGCCAGTGACAAAATTAATCTCAATTTAATCCATTTTAAATTCAGGGTTGTAACAACAAAATGTGAAAAAGTGGAAGGGGTATAAATACTTTCTGAAGGAACTGTATATACAGTATTTATCGGCTATTTCGCTGTTAACTAAAGATCTCCAATACGAACAGCTCTTAGTTGTGTTATTTACTCCTCTTCACGTCATGTTAGAGAACAGCTATTAGTTTTTTACAATAATCCACGGGGTTGAGTGCCTTGTTGTTTAAATTCAATAACACCATAGAGATTTCAATCATATCAGTCTATCTTACCTTACAGGCCTAACTCAATATTAGGGATCTAATAACACCATAGAGAATCAAATCAAGCTTTATTTATACAGCACATTTCAGACATGGAATGGAACACAATGTGCTTCACAGGAAAAAAACTAATAAAAACAATTAAAATGAAACTAAATATTTACTACACAAATGTAAGAGGATAAAAAACTAAATAATTACAATAAAAAATGCACGACTAAAAAGCACCCTGAGGAAAAGCACCACTAAAAAGGTGTGTTTTAAGATCTATTTTTTAAAATGCCACAGTTTCCTTCCCCCTCAGGTTCTCTGGCTATTCCAGAGGCTGGGAGGCATAGTAACTAAAGGCTGCCTCTCCATGCCTCTTGGTCCTAGGCTTTGGGATAGTTAAAAAGGCCAGTGACACTGCAGGCCTTTTCTCTAATCAGAGCTTTCTGCCCCTCCCCAAGACAAAACTCACTGCTGTTAATCAGATATCCATCCTCCTCCTTCTCCTCTTTCACTGTGACAGTCATCCCCCCCTCCTCCCCTTTCACTGTGACAGTCATCTCCCCCTCCTCCCCTTTCACTGTGACAGTCATCTCCCCCTCCTCCCCTTTCACTGTGACAGTCATCTCCCCCTCCTCCCCTTTCACTATGACAGTCATCTCCCCCTCCTCTCCTTTCACTGTGATATCCTCCTCTTCCTCTTTCACAACAATGTTCAGCCCCAGAGCTTCTTTCTCCAACCAGCACACATCTTCTTTTGTACGGGGCGAGTAGCTTATTGAGCTCATGGTTGTGGACGTTAGTTGGCTAGCTAGTTAATTAGCATTAGCGTAGTGCTAGGCTATCTTAACAAGCTAGCTGAATAACAACATATATATATGACTAGTAAGCACACAGACTGTTCTCACTAGTAAGCACGCCCCCATTCTCATCGACGGGGCTGTAGTGGAACAGGTTAAGAGCTTCAAGTTCCTTGGTGTCCACATCACCAACGAACTATCATGGTCCAAACACACCAAGACAGTCGTGAAGAGGGCACGACAAAGCCTATTCCCCCTCAGGAGACTAAAAAGATTTGGCATGGGTCCTCAGATCCTCAAAAAATTCTACAGCTGCACCATCGAGAGCATCCTGACTGGTTGCATCACCGCCTGGTATGGCAACTGCTTGGCCTCTGACCGCAAGGCACTACAGAGGGTAGTGCGTACGGCCCAGTACATCACTGGGGCAAAGCTCCCTGCCATCCAGGACCTTTATACCAGGCGGTGTCAGAGGAAGGCCCTCAAAATTGTCAAAGACTCCAGTCACCCTAGTCATAGACTGTTCTCTCTGCTACCGCACGGCAAGCGGTACCGGAGTGCCAAGTCTAGGTCCAAAAGACTTCTCAACAGCTTCTACCCCCAAGCCATAAGACTCCTGAACAGCTAATCATGGCTACCCGGACTATTTGCACTGCCCCCCCACCCCATCCTTTTTACGCTGCTGCTACTCTGTTAAGTATTTATGCATAGTCACTTTAACTCTACCCACATGTACATATTACCTCAACTACCTCAACTAGCCGGTGCCCCTGCACATTGACTATGCAACGGTACCCCCCTGTATATATAGCCTCCCTACTGTCACTTTATTTTATTGTATATATACCCTCCCTACTGTCACTTTATTTTACTTCTGCTCTTTTTTTCTCAACACTTTGTTGTTGTTTTATTCTTACTTTTTTGTTTAAAATAAATGCACTGTTGGTTAAGGGCTGTAAGTAAGCATTTCACTGTAATGTCTGCACCTGTTGTATTCGGCGCATGTGACCAATAAAATTTGATTTGATTTATAACCCTGCTGTTAATAGTGGTCCTCTGTAGCTCAATTGGTAGAGCATGGTGCTTGTAACGCCAGGGTAGTAGGTTCGATCCCCGGGACCACCCATACGTAAAAATGTATGCGCACATGACTAAGTCGCTTTGGATAAAAGCATCTGCTAAATGGCATATTATTATTATAATATACACAAAATGCTTTTTCAGTTCTGCCCACAAATGTTCTATAGGATTGAGGTCAGGGCTTTGTGATGGCCACTCAAATTCCTTGACATTGTTGTCCTTAAGCCATTTTGCCACAACTTTGGAAGTATGCTTGGGGTCATTGTCCATTTGGAAGACCTATTTGCGACCAAGCTTTAACTTCCTGACTGATGTCTTGAGATGTTGCTTTAATATATCCAGATAATTTTCCTTCCGCATGATGCCATCTATTTTGTGAAGTGCACCAGTCCCTCCTTCAGCAAATCACACCCACAGCATGATGCTGCTACCCCCGTGCTTCAGTTGGGATGGTGTTCATCGGCTTGCAAGCGACCCCCCCCCACCCACCCCATACCCCCTTTTTCCAAGCAAAGAGGCACTGAGTTTGAAGGTAGGCCTGGAAATACATCCACAGGTACACCTCCAATTGACTCAAATGATGTCAATTAGCCTATCAGAAGCATCTAAAGCCATGACATCATTTTCTGGAATTTTCCAAGCTGTTTAAAGGCACAGTCAACTAAGTGTATGTAACTTCTGACCCACTGGAATTGTGATATAGTGAATTATAAATGAAATATTCTGTTTGTAAAGAATTGTTGTCATGCAGAAAGTAGACGTCCTAACCGACTTGCCAAAACTATAGTTTGTTAACAAGACATTTGTGGAGTGGTTGAAAAACGAGTTTTAATGACTCCAGCCTAAGTGTATGTAAACTTCCGACTTCAAATGTACAGTGGGGAAAAAAAGTATTTAGTCAGCCACCACTTAAAAAGATGAGAGGCCTGTAATTTTCATCATAGGTACACGTCAACTATGACAGACAAAATGAGAAAAAAAATCCAAAATTTCACATTGTAGGATTTTTAATGAATTTATTTGCAAATGATGGTGGAAAATAAGTATTTGGTAAGTAACAAAAGTTTCTCAATACTTTGTTATATACCCTTTGTTGGCAATGACACAGGTCAAACGATTTATGTAAGTCTTCACAAGGTTTTCACACACTGTTGCTGGTATTTTGGCCCATTCCTCCATGCAGATCTCCTCTAGAGCAGTGATGTTTTGGGGCTGTCGCTGGGCAACACGGACTTTCAACTCCCTCCAAAGATTTTCTATGGGGTTGAGATCTGGAGACTGGCTAGGCCACTCCAGGACCTTGAAATGCTTCTTACGAAGCCACTCCTTCGTTGCCCGGGCGGTGTGTTTGGGATCATTGTCATGCTGAAAGACCCAGCCACGTTTCATCTTTAATTCCCTTGCTGATGGAAGGAGGTTTTCACTCAAAATCTCACGATACATGGCCCCATTCATTCTTTCCTTTCCACGGATCAGTCGTCCTGGTCCCTTTGCAGAAAAACAGCCCCAAAGCATGATGTTTCCACCCCCATGCTTCACAGTAGGTATGGTGTTCTTGGGATGCAACTCAGCATTCTTTGTCCACCAAACACGACGAGTTGAGTTTTTACCAAAAAGTTATATTTTGGTTTCATCTGACCATATGACATTCTCCCAATCCTCTTCTGGATCATCCGAATGCACTCTAGCAAACTTCAGATGGGCCTGGACATGTACTGGCTTAAGCAGGGGGACACATCTGGCACTGCAGGATTTGAGTCCCTGGAGGCGTAGTGTGTTACTGATGGTAGGCTTTGTTACTTTGGTCCCAGCTCTCTGCAGGTCATTCACTAGGTCCCCCCGTGTGGTTCTGGGATTTTTGCTCACCGTTCTTGTGATCATTTTGACCCCACGGGGTGAGATCTTGCGTGGAGCCCCAGATCGAGGGAGATTATCAGTGGTCTTGTATGTCTTCCATTTCCTAATAATTGCTCCCACAGTTGATTTATTCAAACCAAGCTGCTTACCTATTGCAGATTCAGTCTTCCCAGCCTGGTGCAGGTCTACAATTTTGTTTCTGGTGTCCTTTGACAGCTCTTTGGTCTTGGCCATAGTGGAGTTTGGAGTGTGACTGTTTGAGGTTGTGGACAGGTGTCTTTTATACTGATAAGTTCAAACAGGTGCCATTAATACAGGTAATGAGTGGAGGACAGAGGAGCCTCTTAAAGAAGAACTTACAGGTCTGTGAGAGCCAGAAATATTGCTTGTTTGTAGGTGACCAAATACTTATTTTCCACCATAATTAGCAAATAAATTCATAAAAAATCCTACAATGTGATTTTCTGGAGAAAAAAATTCTCCATTTGTCTGTCATAGTTGACGTGTACCTATGATGAAAATTACAGGCCTCTCTCATCTTTTTAAGTGGGAGAACTTGCACAATTGGTGGCTGACTAAATACTTTTTTCCCCCACTGTATATGACATGTAATAACTAGTAAGCACACAGACTGTGTTTAAAACCCTGCTGTTAATATTCAGTCTTGGTCAAAAGTTGAGAATGACCCAAATATTAATTTTCACAAAGTCTGCTGCCTCAGTTTTTATGATGGCAATTTGCTTATACTCTAGACTGTTATGAAGAGTGATCAGATGAATTGAATTTAATTGCATTTTGCCATGAAAATGAACTTAATCCCCCAAAAACATTTCCACTGCATTTCAGCCCTGCCACAAAAGGACCAGCTGACATCATGTCAGTGATTCTCTTGTTAACACAGGTGAGAGTGTTGACGAGGACAAGGCTGGAGATCACCCTGTCATGCTGATTGAGTTAGGATAACAGACTGGAAGTTTTAAAAAGGAGGGTGGTGCTTGAAATCATTGTTCTTCCTCTGTTAACCATGGTTACCTGCAAGGAAGACAAGGTGAGCGCTACCATCAGTCCTGTGTCATGCCAACAGTAAAGCATCCTGAGACCATTCATGTGTGGGGTTGCTTCTCAGCCAAGGGAGTGGGCTCACTCACAAATTTGCCTAAGAACACAGCCATGAATAAAGAATGGTACCAACACATCCTCAGAGAGCAACTTCTCCCAACCATCCAATAACAGTTTGGTGACGAACAATGCCTTTTCCAGCATGATGGAGCACCTTGCCATAAGGCAAAAGTGATAACTAAGTGGCTCGGGGAACAAAACATCGAAATGTTGGGTCCATGGGCCAGGAAACTCCCCAGACCTTAATCCCATTGAGAACTTGTGGTCAATCCTCAAGAGGCGGGTGGACAAACAAAAACCCACCAATTCTGACAAACTCCAAGCATTGGGCAAGAATGGGCTGCCATCAGTCAGGATGTGGCCCAGAAGTTAATTGACAGCATGCCATTGCAGAGGTCTTGAAATAGAAGGGTCAACGCTGCAAATATTAACTCATTGCATAAACTTAATGTAATTGTCAATAAAAGCCTTTGACACTTATGGAATGCTTGTAATTATACTTCAGTATACCATAGTAACATCTGAGAAAAATATCTAAAAACACTGAAGCAGCAAACTTTGTGGTTTGTTTGTTTGTTTGCCAGCAAGCTACTGAGGCGGCTGATGAGTCCGTGTTGTTGTTGAAAAAGCGTCCTGTCCACTGGAGGAAACAGCTCTTGAAAGACTCACATCGTCATCTGCTGACGGGAGTGGGTAACGCAGTTTGGGAAAATATTCACTACACTGTGTTCAATCTGCCAAACAATATCATGTCATTTCAAAATAAGGTGAGTTGGATGGTAGACGGGGTTGATCATGGTGAGTTGGCTGGTAGACAGGGTTGATCATGGTGATGGTGAGTTGGCTGGTAGACAGGGTTGATCATGGTGATGGTGAGTTGGCTGGTAGACAGGGTTGATCATGGTGAGTTGGTTGGCTGGTAGACAGGGTTGATCATGAGGATGGTGAATTGTCCTCAGACATAGTTATCAGTCTTCAGATCCCTCTAGCTTGCTCGTTAAGCAAACCAAATAAATCGACTTGCCAACATTTCTGTAAACTCCTGGTATCATAGCATCTGTCAACAGACTGTGGGACGGCAGCGACTTAAGGGACTTTTCTGACCACATCCCAACTAGTCAACATGTTAAACGGACCCTTGCCTTAACCCTAACGATAGACTTGCAGAGAGAGGGGGAGGAGCTACCGCACTGCTTTCTCTGAGCTGACCAATCCTGTTGTTGGGAAACACCCACACCATTCTGTTGTTGGGGTACGTACGCCCACACCATTCAAACACAGACTATTTCACTCACATTGCAATTAATAGAAATCTGGAAATAATGGATAGTTACAGTTATCAGAGGGTGGACCCCTTGTTGACAGTACATCAAATTACACTAAGGAAGGCCACATTAAGAACGCTTGAGGTGGCAAAACTCACCCTGTAGGGCTTCTCTCCGGTGTGTGTACACTAGTCTACCATTAACTGGATTGAGCTACCAAAAGTGGAAAGGTTACCCAACAGTGTGGTGTTTTCTCTTGTGTAAAGCCAGGCTTCCTGACTGAGTGAATCTCAGCCCACAGTCAGTGGTAAGGCTTCTCTCCTGTGTGTATTCTCCTGTGTAGTACAAGTCCACGTGAAGTGGTTAAGCTCATTCCACAGTCTGAGCAGTGTTAAGGCTTCTCTCCTGTGTGTATTCTCTTGTGTACAGCCAGGTTTCCTGACAGAGTGAATCTCTTCCCACACTGATCACAACCAAAAGGCTTCTCTCCTGTGTGTATTCTCTTGTGTTCAGCCAGGTTTCCTGACTTAGTGAATCTCTTCCCACACTGATAACAGCTATAAGGCTTCTCTCCAGTGTGTATTCTCTGGTGAACTTTTAAATCCCCTGAAGTAGTACAACTATGCCCACAGTCTGAGCAGTGGTAAGGCTTCTCTCCTGTGTGTATTCTCTTGTGTTCAGCCAGGCTTCCTGACTTAGTGAATCTCTTCCCACATTGATCACAACCAAAAGGCTTCTCTCCTGTGTGTATTCTCTTGTGTACAGCCAGGCTTCCTGACTGAGTGAATCTCTTCCCACACTGATCACAGCTATAAGGCTTCTCTCCAGTGTGTGTTCGCTGGTGATCTTTTAAATCCCCTGAAGTAGTCCAACTCATTCCACAGTGTGAGCAGTGATAAGGCTTCTCTCCTGTGTGTATTCTCCTGTGTACTAGAAGTCCGTTTGAAGTGGTTAAGCTCATTCCACAGTCTGAGCAGTGGTAAGGTTTCTCTCCTGTGTGTATTCTCTTGTGTAACTCCAGGCTTCCTGAATGAGTGAATCTCTTCCCACACTGATCACAACCAAAAGGCTTCTCTCCTGTGTGTATTATCTTGTGTACAGCCAGATTTCCTGACTTAGTGAATCTCTTCCCACATTGTTCACAGCTAGAAGGTTTCTCTCCTGTGTGTATTCTCTTGTGTAAAGCCAGGTGTCTTGACTGAGTGAAACTCTTCCCACACTGATCACAGCTATACGGTTTCTCTCCTGTGTGTATTCTCTTGTGTGTATTAAGATTTGTTGAAGAGGTAAAACTCTTTCCACAGTCAAAGCAGCAGTGAGGTTTCTTCCCTGTAAGTCTCTGCTGGTGTTTCTTGAGGTGTTCTGATCTGGAGAGACTCTTCTCTGCCTCATCAGCATCATGATGTTGGTTAGCCTCCCCAGATGATAAGCCCCTTCTACTGAAAGAGCGACGGTTAGGGCTGTCCCCTGTGAAACAAAGACAGACAGTTAGGGTTCCTTCTTCATATCGAAGTTAGTTCAAGGCCCAGCTTTCCAACTCTTGTGATCAGATTTGAGCATTTTGGATGCGTTCAAATCATCAATGTAACCAATGGGGTAGGAGTGCTTCTAATGAGTCTACATTTTAATAAATGTATGTAAGAGCATAAACCCACTCTGTCCCGGTGTTTTCCTGCAGTCGACCAGCAGCACAGACACCCTCTTCAGACCCAGCAGTAAGTTACCAGGAGAGGCACGACCTGGGGACCCCAAGAGGGGGAGGGAGGAGGAGGGTTGGAGGGAGAGGGAGGAGGGGGGTGGGATAGGTGTTCCTGTAAATCCCAAAAAGAGGGTAGTGGAGTTCAAGTTAGTACACTGAGGGTAAAACAACACAACAATGGTATGATGAGGTCTTGCATTTAAATGGGGACGGCCACAACGGAGTGGAAACAATGCCCCCTTGCTGTTTAAGACTTAATGGACACCAAATATATTTTTTCCCAAACTCTGCTTCTTCATTCCGGTCCGTTGAACAACAGGAAGTTACCAAACCACAGAAGATGAAAAATGTGGTTTTCAACGATGGGTTTATGATATAGCTTGCAACTTGTAAACGATTACCCATTCCTAAAAGTGAGTACCACTTTCACAGCATGTTAAAAATAATACACATTGTCTGTTTGCTTGCTACGCAGATTTGCAGCGCTCAAATATTGTAACTGTATGTAACACGCACGATATGAACCCGGGGCTCCCACGGGAGAAACCAATATATTACACTTCAGACCAATAGGACATTCCCTATCGGGAAAAAGGGCAAATTGATTTAGCTTATTTTTATTTTAGACACCAATTACGTTTCTATGTGAGAATTCCAATAATATTTTTGGCCATTGCTGGCGATGGAATCAGCCAATAACCAAAGGGATGGAAGTATAGAAAGCGTTCCTTGATCTGATCTACAGGCTATTTGATCTGATCTTCAGGATATGCATCAGACTATTTTGAAATGTTAACCTAATATAATACATTGCCTTTAGAATGTCTGCACTCCCTTGAACCTTTTTCACATTTTGTTACGTTACAAAGTGTGATTTACATTTATTAAATTGTATTTTTTTGTAATTGATGTGCTAATTTCAAATTGTCGATGTGGCTTTGATTGGATAGTTGATGCTACGTTGGAAAGCTTTATGTTTATGACAGTTTGCGATAGAACACATGAAAAAAAGGGTGGGTGTCATGTTTTGGCTGACAAATGTACTAAAATGTAATAACATCCAGTACCAGTCAAAAGTTTGGACACCTTCACATTCAAGGTTTTTATTTTCACTATTTTCTACATTGTAGAATAATAATGAAGACATCAAAACTATGAAATAACACATATGGAATCATGTTGTAACCAACAAAGTGTTAAACTAATCAAAATATATTCCAGGTGACTACCTCATGAAGATGGTTGAGAGAATGCCAAGAGTGTGCAAAGCTGTCATCAAGGCAAAGGGTGGCTATTTGAAGAACCTCAAATATAAAATATATGTTATTTCATAGTTTAGATGTCTTAACTATTATTCTACAATGTAAAAAATATTAAAAATAAATAAAAACCCTTGAATGAGCAGGTGTGTCCAAACTTTTGACTGGTACTGTATATATTTCTTTCCACTTTCAAATGGTACAACAAAGATGTTTGGAGGTAGAGGGCTGCGGGCTCCGACAGAGATCATTGCAGCACGGCCCGTATTTTTCATGTTGAGGGCGGTCAGACAGAAAACGTTGTGATAAATATACTTGTTCCGCAGATTATTTGGAAACGGTGTCTTTCTGCTGTGTATGCGTTAGCCTAGCTATTGTACTAAAATTACCTCTGTCACATTATTCACACACTAGCCTACAAGGCTACCTATGAATGGGCGAATAAATCACGTGGCAGTTATCTTTCCAAGGAAATTCACTTAAATATAATTAGGCTATAGTTTACTACAGTGTCTGTTAAAAGAAAGAAGTTGGGGACGCTCAACCAACGTGAGTCGAGGTGAAATCCCAAAATGTGATTATCAATATAAAGCAAAAGGCGCAACATGGGGATCGAGCGTTGAGTCTTCTCCTTCTCAATATATATTAATTATCCATTTGTCTCTGACTGAAAATATTCCCGCTCCTAAAAGACAGGCTATATCCTACGTGCAAAACGTAGGTCAAGAGAAAGTGCAACGGACCGCTCATCTTTCTTGCTGTTTCAAGTTCAGCAGCCATACCTCTCCTCTCCTAGTTCAGCAGCCATACCTCTCCTGTCCTAGTTCAGCAGCCATACCTCTCCTCTCCTCTCCTAGTTCGGCAGCCATACCTCTCCTCTCCTAGTTCAGCAGCCATACCTCTCCTCTCCAAGTTCAGCAGCCATACCTCTCCTGTCCTAGTTCAGCAGCCATACCTCTTCTCTCCTAGTTCGGCAGCCATACCTCTCCTCTCCTAGTTCAGCAGCCATACCTCTCCTCTCCTAGTTCAGCAGCCATACCTCTCCTGTCCTAGTTCAGCAGCCATACCTCTCCTGTCCTAGTTCAGCAGCCATACCTCTCCTCTCCTAGTTCAGCAGCCATACCTCTCCTCTCCTAGTTCAGCAGCCATACCTCTCCTCTCCTAGTTAAGCAGCCATACCTCTCCTGTCCTAGTTCAGCAGCCATACCTCTCCTCTCCTAGTTCAGCAGCCATACCTCTCCTGTCCTGTCCTAGTTCAGCAGCCATACCTCTCCTCTCCTATTTCAGCAGCCTCTCCTCTCCTATTTCAGCAGCCTCTCCTCTCCTAGTTCAGCAGCCATACCTCTCCTCTCCTAGTTCAGCAGCCATACCTCTCCTCTCCTAGTTCAGCAGCCATACCTCTCCTCTCCTAGTTCAGCAGCCATACCTCTCCTCTCCTAGTTCAGCAGCCATACCTCTCCTGTCCTAGTTCAGCAGCCATACCTCTCCTCTCCTAGTTCAGCAGCCATACCTCTCCTCTCCTAGTTCAGTAGCCATACCTCTCCTCTCCTAGTTGGGCGTGCCAGATCAGGTGAGCGTTTGGTCTCAATTAAATAGAGTAGTCTATATATGAATGGATGGAGAAGCACGGCAGTTATCTTCCCAAGGAAATTAACTTCCTAAATATTATTAGGCTATACAGTTCCTATGGAAAGTCTACACCCACTATAACTTTTTTCACATTTTGTTGCTTTAAAAAGTGGGATTGAAATAGATTTGATTATAATTTTTCGTAAATCATCTACACAAAATAATGTGAAAGTAAAAACAAAATTCTACAAATTTGTACAAACAAATACAAAACAATAACTAAAATAGTAATTGTGTGATATGAATGACTAACCTTTCCTCTGTTAATAATGATGTTGTGTATGGTGTATTAAGCCACCCAGACACGTCAAAGATGTTCACAATAATCCACAATAATGACCACCTGCAACCCTGTACATGTGACTATTCACAATAATCCCCAATAATGACTACCTGCAACCCTGTACATTTGACTATTCGCAATAATCCACAATAATGACCTGCAACCCTGTACATGTGACTAGTTTTTCATACTGGCCCCCCATGGGAATCGAACCCACAACCCTGCCGTTGCAAACGCCATGCTCTACCAACTGAGCTACATCCCTGCTGGCCATTCCCTCCCCTACCCTGGACGACGCTGTGCAGTGCAGTGCGATGCAGTGCCTTAGACCACAGTGACCACCTGCAACCCTGTACATGTGACTATTCACAGTAATCCATAATAATGACCTAAATGACAGAGTGAAAGGAGAATATAAATATTTCAGATCTTGTTTGAAGGAAAAGGATAGCTTGCTTAGTTTTTAGCAAGCTGCTAGTGGAGTAGCCTACAGCCAACTGCCAAGCTGCTAGTAGAGTAGCCTACAGCCAACTGGTAAACTGCTAGTGGAGTAGCCTACAGCCAACTGGCAAGCTGCTAGTGGAGTAGCCTACAGCCAACTGGTAAGCTGCTAGTAGAGTAGCCTACAGCCAACTGGTAAGCTGCTAGTAGAGTAGCCTACAGCCAACTGGCAAGCTGCTAGTGGAGTAGCCTACAGCCAACTGGCAAGCTGCTAGTGGAGTAGCCTACAGCCAACTGGCAAGCTGCTAGTGGAGTAGCCTACAGCCAACTGGCAAGCTCCAACTAACTGCATTGTACCGATAAGTCATTGGTAGTGCATTATTGTTTGCTTTCCACGATTGGAAATGCATTGTATTGCATGAGGAAGTGTTATTACGGTAATTAGCAACTGTTTTGTATTGTTGGGTATTGTGCATGTAGCTGTGTAGCGTTGTCATGACTTGCTATTTATGAATTGTCCATGTTTGTAAAGCGGTGCAGTAGCCTGTATTCTTGCTGCAAGACGGCCGTGCGTGGCTGCAAATACATTGTGGGTAAATGTACTATCGATTATTATCGATCCTGTGTTATCAGCAAGCGAAAATAGTTGTGCCCCCTTAGTCATTTCTGATGCCCCTTTGCCGAGTTCATCCTGCCGCCGGGCCTGGCTACGAGTAACCAGCTAAACTACAAAAATGATTTTCCAAAAGTCAAGGACCATTAAATACGCGCAGTGTAAAAGCAGAAAGTAGGCCACAAAGACCCGTTATAAAAATTATTAAATTAATCTAAACTCACCTGATTCATTGTAGAAACGTGTGTTTATGGTCGATTGCAGAGTTCAGGCGAAGTTAACTAGATGTTTATCTCTAGTCTACGGACCTTTTAGATCAGGGAGGTAGAGGACCGAGACGTTATATTTCAACATTTGACTCTCTGCCTAAAGTCAGAAGACAAAATGGAGAATAGAGAACATGTGACTCCACCTTCACTTCTGTTCGACTGAAAAATGGGACTTCCGCCAACATACAAATAATAATACAGCAGGAGGCTTCTGTTTAGCTCATTTTCAAAAGTTACCGTCTGACATCATTTTAACATTCCTCCTTTGTTCAATCATGTTGTCTGGTGTTCTACTCTGCAAGGAGCGTAAAGTCACAAGAGAAAAGAGCCAGGCTCCGCCTTCACTTCCGTTCAACTGAAACGTTGGGATTCGGCCAACATACAATTCATTTTTATTTTTTTATTTTATTTAACGTTTATTTAACCAGGTAAGCCAGTTGAGAACAAGTTCTCATTTACAACTGCGACCTGGCCAAGATAAAGCAAAGCAGTGCGATAAAAACAATAACCCAGAGTTACATATGGGGTAAAACAAAACATAAAGTCAAAAATACAACAGAAAATATATATACAGTGTGTGCAAATGTAATAAGTTATGGAGATAAGGCAATAAATAGGCCATAGTGCAAAATAATTACAATTAGTATTAACACTGGAATGATAGATGTGCAAGAGATGATGTGCAAATAGAGATACTGGGGTGCAAATGAGCAAAATAAATAACAATATGGGGATGAGGTAGTTGGGTGGGCTAATTTCAGATGGGCTGTGTACAGGTGCAGTGATCGGTAAGGTGCTCTGACAACTGATGCTTAAAGTTAGTGAGGGAGATAAGAGTCTCCAGCTTCAGAGATTTTTGCAATTTGTTCCAGTCATTGGCAGCAGAGAACTGGAAGGAATTGCGGCCAAAGGAGATGTTGGCTTTGGGGATGACCAGTGAGATATACCTGCTGGAGCGCAGACTACGGGTGGGTGTTGCTATGGTGACCAATGAGCTAAGATAAGGCGGGGATTTGCCTAGCAGTGATTTATAGATGGCCTAGAGCCAGTGGGTTTGGCGACGAATATGTAGTGAGGACCAGCCAACAAGAGCGTACAGGTCACAGTGGTGGGTAGTGTATGGGGCTTTGGAGACAAAACGGATGGCACTGTGATAGACTACATCCAATTTGCTGAGTAGAGTGTTGGAGGCTATTTTGTAAATGACATCGCCAAAGTCAAGGATCGGTAGGATAGTCAGTTTTACGAGGGCATGTTTGGCAGCATGAGTGAAGGAGGCTTTGTTGCGAAATAGGAAGCCGATTCTAGATTTAACATTGGATTGGAGATGCTTAATGTGAGTCTGGAAGGAGAGTTTACAGTCTAATGTTAATGAAAATGGATTAGTGACGTACTAGTGGCAGACATGACAAAATGTTTACAATCCAATTTTACTTCAAAGTTAACTGTAATATAGAATAAGTAATTATATTAACCCATATTTTAATATGGAGATCGTATGGTAAGCAACGGTCATCACACTGGATTCATGATTTACTAAAAACATATCAAGCTCATTTAGATCGTCCTGTGTGTGTGTCATGACCGTAAACACGTCTTGCTTTGACAATTTAACATTTCCTAAACAGCACCAACGTTAGGCCACTGCAACCTCTGCAGTCTCACTCTAGCAGCCTCACTCTACCCGTGATATCAAAGTCATTTTTATAAGGTGCGAAAATAAAATTAACGATTTGGTATCATTTTGATTATGAAAGATTGAATAAGTTTGGCTCAAACTGTTTGCTTGGAATGATTTGTAGCTATCGTTTCTGTTGGAGCATTAGAGAGCATCCGACTCAGTTTCCCTCCCAGAAAACACGCGGTACAGTTAAGTGGTATCTATTCCGTAAGAAAATTCAGGCGGAAACAGAAGGGTGGGTGGCATGACCACGTTTTGCGAATGACGGCTCACTTGACCGCAGTCTTTAAGAAGACACATTAGTTAAATAGTTCAACAACTACAGAGTTTGTGCCACTGTTTTTAAAATACTACTTACTGGTGTTAATCAGCTCTCCAGTCTCCTCTTCTTCCTCCAATGTGACAGTAATCTCCCCCTCCTCCTTCACTCCAAAAACTGCATCCTCCTCTTTCACTCTGAAACCTTCTTCCTCTTCTTTCACTGTAACTTCTTCCTCTTCTTTCACGGTAACAGCTTCACCCTCTACTTCTGTTTTAACTGTGACATCTTCCTCTTCCTCCTCTTCTTTCACTGTAACGTCTTTCTCTGTCCAGCAGACCTCCTCTTCTTTAGCAGGAGGAGAGTAGCTTAGTGAGCTCATGGTTGGGGATGTTAGCTAGCTAGTTAGCATTAGCCTAGTGTTACTTAGCCAGATAGCTAATAACGTAAATGTGAAATCAAATGGAGTAACTGCTAAATACACAGACAGTGTGTTTAAAACACTTATGTTAATATACACAAAAATGGTCTAAAGAGCTTCAATATTTTGGTTTTATGTTGGCTAGCAAGCTACAAAGGCGGCTGAATTGTTGTTGTAGAAAAAGCGTCCCGTCCCGTCCACTAGAATATACGTCACGCAAGAATCATCACCTGAAAGACTCACATCGCCATCTGCTGACTGGAGTGACGCAGTTGAACAAAAACTATATTCTGGAAAACAATGTAAACAAATAATTGGTAAATAACCAATTGTCTTACAGGTAATAATAACAAAACTAGAGCCTGCAGAACTTGCTTTTTGGAGTGTGGTGTCAAAAAAGCAGAGCATCTCTTTATTACGGACAGACCTCTCCCCATCTTTTTTATTTAACCTTTATTTAACTAGGCAAGTCAGTTAAGAACAAATTCTTATTTACAATGACGGCCTACACCACCAAACCCGGACGACACTGGGCCAATTGTGCACCACCCTATGAGACTCCCAATAACGGCCGGTTGTGTATACAGCCTGGAATCGAACCAGGGGGTCTGTAGTAACACCGCAAGCACTGAGATGCAGTGCCTTAGACCACTGCGCCACTCGGGAGCCCATTGAATCTATATGTTTTGACCATGATAGAATATGTAGTGTATTAAGATTATGTCTTTGTTAAATGTTTTTTATGAAGAAATGGAATGTTGTTTATGTTAGTATCAAAGGGGAATGTTTTGTGTAACGCCACATATAACAGACAGGAAGTGTGTTGTAGACAGGGGAGACTGGTGATTGGCCAGAAGAGGGAGCATCAGTGTTTATAAATAGGGGGGAAAACGAAGGAGAGGGCAGAACGAGCAGCCATTCTGAGGCGTCACTCTCCGGGTGTCATGTTACCTGTCACTCATGATGAAGCTTCTGATCTGAATAAACCTTATGATCAACGTTCAGTATGAGCAGACTCCTTTTGTTCATCAGCAATAATTGCCACCACTCACTCGATACGACATTTACAATCTAAGGTAACGCCAAGCAATTTAGTCTCCTCAACTTGTTCAACAGCCACACCATTCATTACCAGATTCAGGCGGAGGTTTAGAAATTAGGGAATGATTTGTACCAAATACAATGCTCTTAGTTTTAGAGATGTTCAGGACCAGTTTATTAGTGGCCACCGGTTCCAAAACATACGTTTTTTCAACAACAGGTTATGGTCAATAATATCAAAGGCTGAACTGAAATCTAACAGTACAGCTCCCACAATCTTCTTATTATCAATTTCTTTCAACCAATCATCAGTCCTTTGTGTCAGTGCAGTACATGTTGAGTGCCCTTCCCTAGAAGCATGTTGAAAGTCTGTTGTTAATTAGTTTACAGAGAAATAGCATTGTATTTGGTCAAACACCATTTTTCCCAACAGTTTGCTAAGAGCTGGCAGCAAGCTTATAAATGTAGGTCTACTGTTAGAACCAGTAAAGGCCGCTTTACCATTCTTGGGTAGCAGAATGACTTTGGCTTTCCTCTAGGCTCAGATTACAGATATGACAGATAGGAGTGGCTATAGAGTCAGCTACCATCCTCAGTAGCTTTCCATTTAAGTTGTCAATGCCAGGAGGTTTGTCATTATTGATCGATAACAATACTTTTTCCACCTCTCCCACACTAACTTTACAAAATTCAAACTTTTAATGCTTTTCTTTCATTATTATTATTTTTTTATGCATCAATACGATGCCTCACTGTTCATTGTTGGCATTTCCTGCCTAAGTTTGCCCACTTTGCCAATTAAGTAATCATTAAAATAATTGGCAACATCAAATGGTTTTGTGATGAATAAGCCATCTGATTCGATGAAAGATGGAGTTGAATGTCATTCTACCCATATTTCAGTTAAAGTACTCCAAATTTCTTTTCCATCGTTCTTTATATCATTGATCTTGGCTTCATAATACAGTTTTCTTCTTCTTTTTGTTGAGTTTAGTCACATAATCTCTCAATTTGCAGTAAGTCAACCAGTCAGATGTGCAGCCAGACTTATTAGCCACTCCTTTTGCCCCGTCTCTTTCAACCAGACAGTTTTTCAATTCCTCATCAATCCACGGAGCCTTTACAGTTCTAACAGTCAGTTACCAAACAGGTGCATGTTTATCAATAATTAAAATAAACCCTGCTATAATGAACCCTGTTATAATGAACCCTGTTATGACTTTTCCTTTACAGGGGATCTGCAGTTCAAACAATAACAAAGCGGATACCCCACCACTGTTTTGGTAAAAAGCTGAGGCTGGAGAAATACAACCACTCTCAAATTCACAGCGCTTTGGATGCAATATGATATTTTAAATTCTAGTTTATCCATGTTTTCAGGCGAACAGTGTTTACAATGTTTACAAACAATTGAGTTAAACAGGTTGGTTTCTGATGGGGTACGGCAGTTGAACTAAGCTCATTAGGCATGTATACATTTATATTCTTAAAAATAGTCAATGGGTACATAAATCATTAATTTAAAAGTTTGAAATTGGATGTAGCAAATTGCTTATTTCCCCTTTAAAGTCGCTCAGAAAAAAACAAGCTCTGACTAGGAACAATTATATTTCAATGGTGATTCAACTCTTATTTCCAATTCGGAAATCTTTCTACATCTCCGACTTTCCGACCTGAAAATCACTGATGTCATGATTTGACCTCTTCCCCCCCCAGAGTTCCCAGTTCACCACAAGTTTACCTGTTTTAATAGATGCAAATCACTGTCACCACGCACTCCTGAGGCTATATGCTATCAATTTCTATGGAGGGCTTCACGTGTTATGGTTAAAAGCAGGTATTGAACTTGAGGGCGTGTGTGACGATGTAGTTCTAACCCTTGTTATAGCGAATGGCAAAAAAAAGCATTGGCTACCCGTTGTTGGCTTATAAATGGTGATAAAAAAACAAAACAATTATCCACGGTGCAAGTATCATTATCCCACAGAAAATATGGTTGTTTTAAATGCTCCGGAATTGAGTGGTAGGTTATGCCAATAAACACAGTTTTGATGTCCAGGAGTGGGGAATTGCATTGGATCAGGCTATTCGTTTCAGTGCAGTTGCGTTCTTCCCCATAAACTATAGCCTAAACCGAACCCTTACAACAAAATATTGCAGTTTTTGAAACTGCTGTAAAAGTGCTGTAACTGCAGTCGACTGTGGTATTTTGGACGCAGTAATTGCAGTTATACTGCTCTCTGATTGCATTTTTTTTTCTGTAAGGGAACCCGAACACGTCCCAGCCTATTTTGATCATAGATCAAGACTGAACAATTCGGCTAGCTTATATTTATTCTGGATTTGACCATTTATAGCCCGACTTCTAGGATCTTTTGACTTCTCCCCGCGGCTGTTTGTTATGTTTCCGATTGGGATAAATGTAGTCATATGAATACGTTCAGAATGTTGTCCTGTTAATTTGAAAAGACTAACCATTGTGATTAATGATATTTACTATCTTCTGCTTTTTATGAATAAACATGAATCGGTAAAAAAAAAAAAAATTGGTTTCGAGGTTCCGCATTTGTCCTTTGAATGTTCCTTTGTTTTTCATAAATGACTACTGCTTTATACCCGAACACGTTTTTAAAGTTCCCCCGAGGCTTATTCCTTGTAAAGATCGGGCTATGCATATTGAGTATAATACAAACAGATGTCTAGACCAGAAGGAGGGAATGATGTGAGGCGAAAACGCACTATAGGCAAGTCTCTGTCTCCAGACAAATAGTGCGCATGTATTGTGACGTGGCGTGAGTTGTTTAGGCCACCTTTTGTTTGTTCATGTTGATCAATTCCCCGTTGTATCATCACCGGTAAATGTTCACCGTTAATTTCTGTCTTTTATCATCTACAAGGTTTATTTACGATTCATTTGTGTTAACGCAATTCAAACTGCTATACTTGATGAACAACTTTTGTTTTATTTCATACCATTTACGAGTTTTGT
The DNA here is from genome assembly GCF_964263955.1 of Coregonus lavaretus. Taxonomy (NCBI): domain Eukaryota; kingdom Metazoa; phylum Chordata; class Actinopteri; order Salmoniformes; family Salmonidae; genus Coregonus; species Coregonus lavaretus. The sequence continues at coordinate 748,772 of NW_028166934.1, forward strand.
CAATTTCTTAATTGTTGTGTACAAAACAAAAATCAACCAGCATTTACATATTTCTTTTTCAGCTACATTACTCTCATCATTGACATCAATTTTAATCAGCAATGACAAGAGAGAAACAAGAAGAAACCCGCACACTGCTCCTGATAGAATCACTGCTCTTTATTATCTTTACGTATCCGCCTCGAGGCCTTCGTCAGAGCTTCTGTGAGTGTTTTGAATTTACACATTTATGTAGACGTTGCTCCACCCACATCCGTTCAATGCATTTTTTTTACATTTTAGTCATTTTAGCAGACGCTCTTATCCAGAGCGACTTACAGATGGTGATTACATTATTTATTTTTTATACTGGCCCCCCGTGGGAATCGAACACACAACCCTGGCGTTGCAAACGCCATGCTCTATCAACTGAGCTACATCCCTGCCGGCCATTCCCTCCCCTACCCTGGACGACGCTGGGCCAATTGTGCGCCGCCCATGAGTCTCCCGGTCGCGGCCGGCTGCGACAGAGCCTGGATTCGAACCAGGATCTCTAGTGGCACAGTTAGCACTGCGATGCAGTGCCTTAGACCACTGCACCACTGCGCCACCCAATGCATCCAATGGGGTTGAAGTCGAGGGAAAATAAACAAGTAAATATAAGTATTCTACTGAAGTGTGTACATAAAACGTATTAAAACACGTCTGTAAAACAACAACGAGCACATCGACCTATCAAGTTAGTTTTCATAACTCATTGGGTGCAGTGCAAGAAGAAACATCAGAGTAGTCTGAAGTGGCCGCATTAGGACACGTTCTCATTTACAACATAACATGCATGGACATTTCGGCATTTAGACCTTTAGGGAATAATGTCTGGAGGGTGAAAATCCCAAAACATGCTCTTTTACTCAAGAGTTCTTTATATCGCCTCGTTTGTCTGATATCTTGACTTTCTCTTTGACACTAAATCTAAAAAGGTAGAAATGTGATGTTTTTGGTCATTATAATGTCACTTGATAATCCCTGTCGTTTCTTCCGGTTGAACTTTTATGTTCACGAATTCTCTGGTTTGAGAGAACGAGAGGTTTTACCTACATCCCACAGCCCACATGGACATTTAATCATGGAGATGACATGGGTGGAGGAGCACCTAACAATGCCATTTATTTGGAATCGTTTTCCTTTCCGTGGGTGGCATATCGTTGCACTGTGCGCAGCCTCTGCATTTATAGCTGCCGTTCGGAAGAGGCCGTAAACGAGCCTGGCTCATTTTGGCAGTTGGCATCGACCAACATGTCGCGTAAATTGCGACCTCTCCTTTGTACAATAAGCTGGCAGAGCTGGGTCCGATGATAAAACATGCCAGTGTTTCTTGACAGCAGCCTCTGCCCGCTAGATTATACGTCACAATGGCAGCATTGCCTGAAAGACCCACATCGCCACCTGCTGACTGCAGTTAGTAATAACGTCAGGTCAAATCTTTATTTTATTTTCAAACAAAACGTTTGTTTTTCATGCATTTTATTAAAATAAATAAAATATATGTAAAAGTACAAAGAGAATCATGTGTTGATCATTACAGATTTTTAATGAGTGAGTATTTTAAACATAAGGTTACAATAATATCAAGATATGCAGTTGGGTCTATACTGCGCCTACATTGTGTAACGATACATCATGTAGATGTACAGTATCAGTCAATGTATGGACACACCTACTCATTCAAGGGTTTTTCTTCATTTTTACTATTTTATACATTGTTGAATAATGGTGAAGACATCAACAATATGAAAAAACACATATCGAATCATGTAGTAACCAAAAAGTGTTAAACAAATCAATATATCTTTTATATTTACATTCTTCAAAATGGCCACCCTTTGCCTTGATGACAGCTTGGCATTCTCTCAACCAGCTTCATGAGGAATTATTTTCCAACAGTCTTGAAGGAGTTCCCACATATGCTGAGCACTTGTTGGCTTTGTTTCCTTCACTCTGCGGTCCAACTCATCCCAAACCATCTCAATAGAGGTTCAGGTCGAGTGATTGTGGAGGCCAGGTCATCTGATGCAGCACTCCATCACTCTACTTCAGTACGGAAAACACTGGAAAGTCAATACACAAGACACATTCAGAGTCTCTACGGCCTACTGATCCACCATGTATTGGACCTACATCTGTCCTATGTCCTACTGTTCAGCCTACATCTGTCCTATGTCCCACTGTTCAGCAGCCTACATCCTTATCTCCTGTGTGCGTCCTCTCATGTCTTCTCATGTGACCTAACCAGGCAAAACTCTTTTCACATTGGGAGCAGTGGTACGGCTTCTCCCCTGTGTGTATTCTCTCATGCTGTTTCAGGTGACTTAACTGGGTAAAACTCTTTCCACACCGGGAGCAGTGATGAGGCTTCTCTCCTGTGTGTATTCTCTCATGTATTTTCAGGTACCCTA
>NW_028166933.1:0-1000 GCF_964263955.1 Coregonus lavaretus
GATGAATACCGCTGGCTGTGTCACGGTTCACTGACCCTCTGCCTATCTGTCTGTCTACTTGTCTGTCTACCAGCCAGTCTGTCTGTCATTTGTCTGTCTGTCTGTCTACCTGTGTTCTGCCTGTTCGTCTATCTGTCTGTCACTGTCTGTCTGTCTGTCTGTCTGTCTGTCTGTCTGTCTGTCTGAAAGGGGATCGCTACTCCAGTCACATCATAGTCAGTCGGCAGATAACTGCCCCAGATTATAGTGTTCGTCATAATGTTGTTTCACTAAGGTCACTTTCCCCATAGGGGTCAGGGAGGGGAGAGTGTGACTGGGATGAGACTAACGATCGTGGCTATTCTGACTAATCAAGCGTGTCAAAACGCTGCTGTGAGGTTTTGTTGCTGAGAAAGGCTATTTCCTTTGTGATTATTGAATGGAAGTGTGTATGTATGTGAGAGAGTGTAGTGTGTGTATGTGTGGGTGTGCAGTGTTTCCTCTAGGATTTATTTTGGAGGGGGGTCATTTAAAAGCGCATCTCGGCAGAAATATATAATATTTTTTGCAGCGGTGGCAACAATTTAGCAGCGGTGGGCCACGAATATAGAGGAATAACAGTGTGTGTGTGTGTGCCGCTCAAAGTCACCTCGTCCCTGAGATGGAGAGAGCTTGGCACCACACACACACAGACCCCCACCAACAGTCCTCCTTTCTCTCACTCACACACACACACACACACAGACATTTTCATCAGTTAGTCTCCTCAGTATTTTTGCCCTGATACGGACCTGATCAAACGATTAATCCCCAAAACCAGGACCTGCTCTGTGACACGTGTGAAAGTGTGTGAATGTGGGACTGCATTACGTATGAACACCTCCCTCCCTCCTCCTCCATCCCTCCTTCCCTCTGCATCTACCTACATTAGTCAGTGACACACTAACCGACTTGTGTGTAATCAATCAGTCAGTGTGTTTCATTACGGCAGGCAGGCAGGGGAAAGCACTGTGTCAGATGT
>NW_028166932.1:0-70378 GCF_964263955.1 Coregonus lavaretus
AAAAATCTGATTTATTGAATTTTACATGTGGTCTATATTAAAGGGCACTTCATTTAATATAACAGGCTTTTAAAAATGCAATATTGTTGCACAATTTGTATGTAGCCCTTTAAAGTATACAGGTTGAAAATGGCACTGATAAACGCCTAAATTGGTACGCAGTGGCTGTACAGTAACATGCTATACATGACTTCAGACCACAGGCTCTACGCTTCAGAGGACTCAATGTATTTTGAAAGATGAGACGTTGAGGACTATAATAAATACTGCTTTGATGTCATACAAGCAAGCCAAACACCCATGAGTCCAAATGTGCACTTCAAATTTCCTTATTATAAAACTCATGTCAAATACAGTGTCAACATTTATGATCACTATATTTGATGTATAGTTACAAGATGACATGACGTCATACCCTGGGTTATTCTGAACAGAATGAGCCTGTTTGTCTACTGTGAATAAACTTAGCCGTGGCATACGCACCTGAATGCACTCATGATTCCTATGCGCATCAAAATTACAATCTGTTTCCAGGAATGTTATTGTGAAAGCCTAACTCTGTAATATACTTTTTTATAACTTAGCTAATCATGTTGGCAATAGAACAAGTTTTCAAATGATGCCAACCTGACCGAGGATGGACGGAGGATCAACCACTCCAGAAAGAGAAGCAACATCAAAGGTCAGCTTCAGCAACTTGAAGAGGATGGCAAAGTGTTGAATGTCATCCTTTTCATTGCCCAACGAGACATTCCGGTGCAGGAAGAACTGTTGTTTGACTATGGGGTGTCAAGAAAATCTTTTGGTGGAGAAGGAGAATATTTGGAATGGCTTGACAGCTAGGCCAGTCAGCACGAAATCACCAATAGCTGATGGGACTCAAAAATATCCTTAAACCCCTTTTTAAAATGTACATCTGTAATTTTGTAATATATTTAGCCATGCATGTTCAACTTACATTTCAGTTTTGGGTATCTGCACTTTAAAATAAACAACACATTTAAAAGAAAACTGCATATTGTTTTTATTTCCACCCTTGTCTTTGGCAGATGCCATCTTCCTAAAAAATGTCTCAGGTGTTGTCAGGCCATTGTTCTGATGTTTGAAGCTCCTCAAGTTGAGGAATTTCACACCTCTGTGTGGGGGTTTCACAAGCCGTTAGGTTTAGATAGGAATTATAATTATGTCCAGTAGTCTGAATTGTGGCAGGGATGAGGCTCAGTTTGTAGAGCATGGTATTTGCAATGCCAGGGTTTAGGGTTTGATTCCCACTGGGGGGCAGGTATGAAAAAAATAATTACACAAAAAATATATTAAGTCACTCTGGATAAGAGTGTCTGCTAAATGACTAAAAATAAACTACAGGGGTGCCCAAGGGCGCTGTTACTTTCATTCGAAAAATGTTGCAATGCTGTGTGGATCTGCTGTGGAGGTGTTTTTCCCAGCATTGCAACCTCCCTCCTCCCTGACCCAACAGCATAATGCAAGGAGAATGGCATGTTATATAGAAATATTGATTTGGAGAATGGCGTGTTATATATGAACATTCATTTGGAAGACAATTGCCCACCCAAGGTGTTGTCGCCTAGGCCATTGCTCTGATGTTTGAGGCTCATCTAGCTAAGGGATTTCACATGTCTGTGTGTGGTTTACACAATATGTAAGTTTTATGTCCAGAAGTCTGAAATTAATATATTTCCAGATTATGGTTGGGGGGCATATAAAGAGCAACATATGTGAAGATTTGTTTTTATTGGTTGTGTGTTATGTGTGTTGTTGTGTTAGGTTTTCCCCCTGTGTTCCTAATGGAAAATCCATTAACAATGAATCACAAACAAATTATATTCCAGTTGTGTTTAGACAACTTCATGGCTGACATCCCCCAGTTCTGTTAAGACCCATTGAACTGGGTCACATTCTAAATGGTCACTTGTATTGATAGTCCATACTGGGCCTAACTGGGGTTAACCATACTGGAGGGTTTCTTTCTGCACACATATTCCCTCATCTCCAGAACTTTACCTGATGTCCTCTCTCTCTCTCTCTCTCTCTGTCTCTCTAACTCTCTCTCTCTCTCTCTCTCTCTCTCTCTCTCTCTCTCTCTCTCTACTCTCTCTCTCTCTCTCTCTCTCTCTCTCTCTCTCTCTCTCTCTGTCTCTGTCTCTGAACGCATAACTTACCACGTGCCCGTAGCCAAACACGTCTTTAAATGACCAGTGGGGTCGAATCCGGGTGGGGGGGTGTGATAACTGCCTGAATGGAGGTGAAGCTTCACTTAATCAACTTTGAAGCAGAAAAAAAAATATGAAAAATTATTTTTTCAAAAATATGAAAATGAAAAAAAAGAAGACATGGGGGCGTGCGGGACGCACTCGCTAAGCGGACCGGCACATTGAACGCGGGTCGGCGACTCCCCGCTTGCCAGGAGCCCTCCGAAAACGTGGACGGATCCTGCCGAGTAAGAAATGATACTCGGGAGGTGTTTACCCAGCTGCCGAGTATACCAGGTGATGTAGGACAGGTTCACTCACACACACACTTCACACACACACTCACACAGACACACCTATTCACTTGGGCCTTCTCCCTCATGCCCTGCTGACATCCATGCAGGCCCACATTGACCTTGTGACCTCTGGAGCTCCATGCATCTTGTTCTACACTCCCTGCCTAGTAAAACCCTTTCTCCCATGGGCCTGAGAGTACAGCTCATTTGAGACCATTTTGGAAAAGATTTTCTGGCATTTTGGTAAAGGGACTTCCTCAAGATTTTAGACTTTCCTCTCTATGTGCCCTATGTCACATTACTATACTATTGATCTACTGGACAAATAAAGCTTGATAGCTCATTGAAGAGTGATTCTCCACAGATGCAGCTGGGGATGAGTCAGCAGAAAGTCCAGCAGAGATTCCAGGAGAGAGAGAAGGAGCTGAAGGAGCTCCAACAGGCTGTGGAGTGTCTCAAGGTGAGTATTGTTGACCAAAGGAGACACACCATTTCACTTCTCTACTCCAGTCAGAGAGAGAGAGACAGAGAGAGAGACAGAGAGAGGGAGAGGGGACTCTCTCCAATCCCACTGACCTCACTGTTGGGTACATGCTGTCTGGACTATTTTCAGAGAATAGACTGCTTAATGTAACCGACGGGATATGAACCAGGTCTACCGCGGGAGAAAGCAACAGCTTGACCGTTACACCAAGAGGACATTCCCTATTGGGCTGAGGCATAGCCTATTTTTCACATCTGATTTAATTTCATACAACTTAATATTGCTACACTAAAAATCTTTGTCTGGACAATAGCCCATTACTCAGCTTTTATTAGAAAATGAATGGCATGCCACTGTGATCATTTTCTGTGACGACAGAGTAAATTATTATGCAGCCTCAGAGGGGTGCCCAAACTTTTTCAGACGACTGGATGTACTTCATAGAAACTGTTACCCTTTATATATTCTAACCACTCTATTTAATGTATTCCATATTAAGGGCCCTAACCTAGGAACACAAATCTTTGTTCCTATTAACATTGTGGACAGTTCTCTCTCTCTTTCTCTCTCTCTCTCTCTCTCTCTCTCTCTCTTACTCCACTGTTTTCACTCTTTCTCTCTCTTCACAGCTCTCTCTCTCTTTCGCTCTGACTCACTCCACTGTTTTCACTCTCTCTCTTCTCACAATTCACTTTCTCTCTCGTTCTGTCTCACTCCACTGTTTTCACTCTCTCTTTCTCTATCCTTACAACTCTCTCTCTGCCTCACTCAACTGTTTTCACTATTTCTCTCTCCTCACAACTCTCTCTCTCTCTCTCACTCCACTGTTTCACTCTCTCTCTCCTCACAACTCTCTCTCTCGCTGTCTCACTCCACTGTTTTCACTCTTTCTCTCTCCTGACAACTCCCTCTCTCTCTTTCTTTCTCTCTCTCTCTCTTTCTCTCTCTCTCACTCCACTGTTTTCACTCTCTCTCTCTCCTCACAATTCTCTCTCTCTCTCACTCTGTCGCACTCCATTGTTTTCACTCTCTCTCCTCACAATTCTCTCTCTCTCTCACTCTGTCTCACTCCACTGTTTTCACTCTTTCTTTCTCGCTCTGCCTCACTCCACTGTTTTCACTCTTCATTTATAGGTTATATTCTTCAAGAATCAATGAATGTTGCATCTGCTGATTGCCCCTTTAAAATGAATCACTAATCACATTAAATAAATCACAATCTCCCGAAATGACTTTGTCAAAGCAACAGAATAACTAGGGCTTTACAATGATCCTGAAAACTTGGTGGAATTCTGGGGTTAAGTGGGTTAAAATAGTCCTAGAAGTCACAGAGGGTGCACAGAGGGACATGCCAAAATGCAGAATTTTAGCACTTTTGCAAGTCTTTATTCATATAAAAAAATCTGATTTATTGAATTTTACATGTGGTCTATATTAAAGGGCACTTCATTTAATATAACAGGCTTTTAAAAATGCAATATTGTTGCACAATTTGTATGTAGCCCTTTAAAGTATACAGGTTGAAAATGGCACTGATAAACGCCTAAATTGGTACGCAGTGGCTGTACAGTAACATGCTATACATGACTTCAGACCACAGGCTCTACGCTTCAGAGGACTAAATGTATTTTGAAAGATGAGACGTTGAGGACTATAATAAATACTGCTTTGATGTCATACAAGCAAGCAAAACACCCATGAGTCCAAATGTGCACTTCAAATTTTCTTATTATAAAACTCATGTCAAATACAGTGTCAACATTTATGATCACTATATTTGATGTATAGTTACAAGATGACATGACGTCATACCCTGGGTTATTCTGAACAGAATGAGCCTGTTTGTCTACTGTGAATAAACTTAGCCGTGGCATACGCACCTGAATGCACTCATGATTCCTATGCGCATCAAAATTACAATCTGTTTCCAGGAATGTTATTGTGAAAGCCTAACTCTGTAATATACTTTTTTATAACTTAGCTAATCATGTTGGCAATAGAACCAGATGATGCCATCTTCCTAAAAAATGTCTCAGGTGTTGTCAGGCCATTGTTCTGATGTTTGAAGCTCCTCAAGTTGAGGAATTTCACACCTCTGTGTGGGGGTTTCACAAGCCGTTAGGTTTAGATAGGAATTATAATTATGTCCAGTAGTCTGAATTGTGGCAGGGATGAGGCTCAGTTTGTAGAGCATGGTATTTGCAATGCCAGGGTTTAGGGTTTGATTCCCACTGGGGGGCAGGTATGAAAAAGATAATTACACAAAAAATATATTAAGTCACTCTGGATAAGAGTGTCTGCTAAATGACTAAAAATAAACTACAGGGGTGCCCAAGGGCGCTGTTACTTTCATTCGAAAAATGTTGCAATGCTGTGTTGATCTGCTGTGGAGGTGTTTTTCCCAGCATTGCAACCTCCCTCCTCCCTGACCCAACAGCATAATGCAAGGAGAATGGCATGTTATATAGAAATATTGATTTGGAGAATGGCGTGTTATATATGAACATTCATTTGGAAGACAATTGCCCACCCAAGGTGTTGTCGCCTAGGCCATTGCTCTGATGTTTGAGGCTCATCTAGCTAAGGGATTTCACATGTCTGTGTGTGGTTTACACAATATGTAAGTTTTATGTCCAGAAGTCTGAAATTAATATATTTCCAGATTATGGTTGGGGGGCATATAAAGAGCAACATATGTGAAGATCAGCAGGCTCTGAATGGAGGTGAAGCTTCACTTAATCTACTTTGAAGCAGAGAAAAAACCGTAATGTTGGAGAAGCTGACTTAATCTACTTTGAAGCAGAAAAAAAATATGAAAAATTATTTTTTCAAAAATATGAAAATGAAAAAAAAGAAGACATGGGGGCGTGCGGGACGCACTCGCTAAGCGGACCGGCACATTGAACGCGGGTCGGCGACTCCCCGCTTGCCAGGAGCCCTCCGAAAACGTGGACGGATCCTGCCGAGTAAGAAATGATACTCGGGAGGTGTTTACCCAGCTGCCGAGTATACCAGGTGATGTAGGACAGGTTCACTCACACACACACTCACACAGACACACCTATTCACTTGTAATACAAATCTGATTTGGTTGCAATGCTGGGAAGAACTACACCACAGTAGATCCACGTTGCCTTTCAACTTTTTTCAAATAGGAAAACCAGATTTTTATCCGTTTGTTTTTTTATAAAGCTAGAAAAATATATATATATAAAATAAAATAAAAATATGAAGAAAATATGCATCACTAACTGTAAGTCGCTCTGGATAAGAGTGTCTGCTAAATGACTACCAAAAAAATAAAAAATATTTTTTTTCATAAATATGAAAATGAAAAAAAAGACGACTACCAGGTGAACGCATAACTTACCACGTGCCCGTAGCCAAACACGTCTTTAAATGACCAGTGGGGTCGAATCCGGGTGGGGGGGTGTGATAACTGCCTGAATGGAGGTGAAGCTTCACTTAATCTACTTTGAAGCAGAGAAAAAACCGTAATGTTGGAGAAGCTGACTTAATCTACTTTGAAGCAGAAAAAAAAAAATGAAAAATTATTTTTTCAAAAATATGAAAATGAAAAAAAAGAAGACATGGGGGCGTGCGGGACGCACTCGCTAAGCGGACCGGCACATTGAACGCGGGTCGGCGACTCCCCGCTTGCCAGGAGCCCTCCGATAACGTGGACGGATCCTGCCGAGTAAGAAATGATACTCGGGAGGAGACAGAGAGAGGGAGAGGGGACTCTCTCCAATCCCACTGACCTCACTGTTGGGTACATGCTGTCTGGACTATTTTCAGAGAATAGACTGCTTAATGTAACCGACGGGATATGAACCAGGTCTACCGTGGGAGAAAGCAACAGCTTGACCGTTACACCAAGAGGACATTCCCTAATGGGCTGAGGCATAGCCTATTTTTCACATCTGATTTAATTTCATACAACTTAATATTGCTACACTAAAAATCTTTGTCTGGACAATAGCCCATTACTCAGCTTTTATTAGAAAATGAATGGCATGCCACTGTGATCATTTTCTGTGACGACAGAGTAAATTATTATGCAGCCTCAGAGGGGTGCCCAAACTTTTTCAGACGACTGGATGTACTTCATAGAAACTGTTACCCTTTATATATTCTAACCACTCTATTTAATGTATTCCATATTAAGGGCCCTAAGCTAGGAACACAAATCTTTGTTCCTATTAACATTGTGGACAGTTCTCTCTCTCTTTCTCTCTCTCTCTCTCTCTCTCTCTCTCTTACTCCACTGTTTTCACTCTTTCTCTCTCTTCACAGCTCTCTCTCTCTTTCGCTCTGACTCACTCCACTGTTTTCACTCTCTCTCTTCTCACAATTCACTTTCTCTCTCGTTCTGTCTCACTCCACTGTTTTCACTCTCTCTTTCTCTATCCTCACAACTCTCTCTCTGCCTCACTCGACTGTTTTCACTATTTCTCTCTCCTCACAACTCTCTCTCTCTCTCTCTCTCACTCTCACTCCTCTGTTTGTTTTTTTATAAATCTAGAAAAAAATATATTAAAAAATAAATAAAAAATATGAAGAAAATATGCATCACTAACTGTAAGTCGCTCTGGATAAGAGTGTCTGCTAAATGACTACCAAAAAAAAATATATATATTTTTTTTTCATAAATATGAAAATGAAAAAAAAGACGACTACCAGGTGAACGCATAACTTACCACGTGCCCGTAGCCAAACACGTCTTTAAATGACCAGTGGGGTCGAATCCGGGTGGGGGGGTGTGATAACTGCCTGAATGGAGGTGAAGCTTCACTTAATCTACTTTGAAGCAGAAAAAAAACCGGAATGTTGGAGAAGCTGACTTAATCTACTTTGAAGCAGAAAAAAAAATATGAAAAATTATTTTTTCAAAAATACGAAAATGAATAAAAAGAAGACATGGGGGCGTGCGGGACGCACTCACTAAGCGGACCGGCACATTGAACGCGGGTCGGCGACTCCCCGCTTGCCAGGAGCCCTCCGAAAACGTGGACGGATCCTGCCGAGTAAGAAATGATACTCGGGAGGAGACAGAGAGAGGGAGAGGGGACTCTCTCCAATCCCACTGACCTCACTGTTGGGTACATGCTGTCTGGACTATTTTCAGAGAATAGACTGCTTAATGTAACCGACGGGATATGAACCAGGTCTACCGCGGGAGAAAGCAACAGCTTGACCGTTACACCAAGAGGACATTCCCTATTGGGCTCAGGCATAGCCTATTTTTCACATCTGATTTAATTTCATACAACTTAATATTGCTACACTAAAAATCTTTGTCTGGACAATAGCCCATTACTCAGCTTTTATTAGAAAATGAATGGCATGCCACTGTGATCATTTTCTGTGACGACAGAGTAAATTATTATGCAGCCTCAGAGGGGTGCCCAAACTTTTTCAGACGACTGGATGTACTTCATAGAAACTGTTACCCTTTATATATTCTAACCACTCTATTTAATGTATTCCATATTAAGGGCCCTAACCTAGGAACACAAATCGTTGTTCCTATTAACATTGTGGACAGTTCTCTCTCTCTTTCTCTCTCTCTCTCTCTCTCTCTCTTACTCCACTGTTTTCACTCTTTCTCTCTCTTCACAGCTCTCTCTCTCTCTCTTTCGCTCTGACTCACTCCACTGTTTTCACTCTCTCTCTTCTCACAATTCACTTTCTCTCTCGTTCTGTCTCACTCCACTGTTTTCACTCTCTCTTTCTCTATCCTCACAACTCTCTCTCTGCCTCACTCGACTGTTTTCACTATTTCTCTCTCCTCACAACTCTCTCTCTCTCTCTCTCTCACTCTCACTCCTCTGTTTGTTTTTTTATAAATCTAGAAAAAAATATATAAAAAAATAAATAAAAAATATGAAGAAAATATGCATCACTAACTGTAAGTCGCTCTGGATAAGAGTGTCTGCTAAATGACTACCAAAAAAAAATATATATATTTTTTTTTCATAAATATGAAAATGAAAAAAAAGACGACTACCAGGTGAACGCATAACTTACCACGTGCCCGTAGCCAAACACGTCTTTAAATGACCAGTGGGGTCGAATCCGGGTGGGGGGGGTGTGATAACTGCCTGAATGGAGGTGAAGCTTCACTTAATCTACTTTGAAGCAGAAAAAAAACCGGAATGTTGGAGAAGCTGACTTAATCTACTTTGAAGCAGAAAAAAAAATATGAAAAATTATTTTTTCAAAAATACGAAAATGAATAAAAAGAAGACATGGGGGCGTGCGGGACGCACTCACTAAGCGGACCGGCACATTGAACGCGGGTCGGCGACTCCCCGCTTGCCAGGAGCCCTCCGAAAACGTGGACGGATCCTGCCGAGTAAGAAATGATACTCGGGAGGAGACAGAGAGAGGGAGAGGGGACTCTCTCCAATCCCACTGACCTCACTGTTGGGTACATGCTGTCTGGACTATTTTCAGAGAATAGACTGCTTAATGTAACCGACGGGATATGAACCAGGTCTACCGCGGGAGAAAGCAACAGCTTGACCGTTACACCAAGAGGACATTCCCTATTGGGCTCAGGCATAGCCTATTTTTCACATCTGATTTAATTTCATACAACTTAATATTGCTACACTAAAAATCTTTGTCTGGACAATAGCCCATTACTCAGCTTTTATTAGAAAATGAATGGCATGCTACTGTGATCATTTTCTGTGACGACAGAGTAAATTATTATGCAGCCTCAGAGGGGTGCCCAAACTTTTTCAGACGACTGGATGTACTTCATAGAAACTGTTACCCTTTATATATTCTAACCACTCTATTTAATGTATTCCATATTAAGGGCCCTAACCTAGGAACACAAATCTTTGTTCCTATTAACATTGTGGACAGTTCTCTCTTTCTCTCTCTCTCTCTCTCTCTCTCTCTCTCTCTCTCTCTCTCTCTCTCTCTCTCTCTCTTACTCCACTGTTTTCACTCTTTCTCTCTCTTCACAGCTCTCTCTCTCTCTCTTTCGCTCTGACTCACTCCACTGTTTTCACTCTCTCTCTTCTCACAATTCACTTTCTCTCTCGTTCTGTCTCACTCCACTGTTTTCACTCTCTCTTTCTCTATCCTCACAACTCTCTCTCTGCCTCACTCGACTGTTTTCACTATTTCTCTCTCCTCACAACTCTCTCTCTCTCTCTCTCTCTCTCACTCTCACTCCTCTGTTTGTTTTTTTATAAAGCTAGAAAAAAATATATAAAAAAATAAATAAAAAATATGAAGAAAATATGCATCACTAACTGTAAGTCGCTCTGGATAAGAGTGTCTGCTAAATGACTACCAAAAAAATATATATATATATTTTTTTCATAAATATGAAAATGAAAAAAAAGACGACTACCAGGTGAACGCATAACTTACCACGTGCCCGTAGCCAAACACGTCTTTAAATGACCAGTGGGGTCGAATCCGGGTGGGGGGGTGTGATAACTGCCTGAATGGAGGTGAAGCTTCACTTAATCTACTTTGAAGCAGAAAAAAAACCGGAATGTTGGAGAAGCTGACTTAATCTACTTTGAAGCAGAAAAAAAAATATGAAAAATTATTTTTTCAAAAATACGAAAATGAAAAAAAAGAAGACATGGGGGCGTGCGGGACGCACTCACTAAGCGGACCGGCACATTGAACGCGGGTCGGCGACTCCCCGCTTGCCAGGAGCCCTCCGAAAACGTGGACGGATCCTGCCGAGTAAGAAATTATACTCGGGAGGAGACAGAGAGAGGGAGAGGGGACTCTCTCCAATCCCACTGACCTCACTGTTGGGTACATGCTGTCTGGACTATTTTCAGAGAATAGACTGCTTAATGTAACCGACGGGATATGAACCAGGTCTACCGCGGGAGAAAGCAACAGCTTGACCGTTACACCAAGAGGACATTCCCTATTGGGCTCAGGCATAGCCTATTTTTCACATCTGATTTAATTTCATACAACTTAATATTGCTACACTAAAAATCTTTGTCTGGACAATAGCCCATTACTCAGCTTTTATTAGAAAATGAATGGCATGCCACTGTGATCATTTTCTGTGACGACAGAGTAAATTATTATGCAGCCTCAGAGGGGTGCCCAAACTTTTTCAGACGACTGGATGTACTTCATAGAAACTGTTACCCTTTATATATTCTAACCACTCTATTTAATGTATTCCATATTAAGGGCCCTAACCTAGGAACACAAATCTTTGTTCCTATTAACATTGTGGACAGTTCTCTCTCTCTTTCTCTCTCTCTCTCTCTCTCTCTCTCTCTCTCTTACTCCACTGTTTTCACTCTTTCTCTCTCTTCACAGCTCTCTCTCTCTCTCTTTCGCTCTGACTCACTCCACTGTTTTCACTCTCTCTCTTCTCACAATTCACTTTCTCTCTCGTTCTGTCTCACTCCACTGTTTTCACTCTCTCTTTCTCTATCCTTACAACTCTCTCTCTGCCTCACTCGACTGTTTTCACTATTTCTCTCTCCTCACAACTCTCTCTCTCTCTCTCTCTCACTCTCACTCCTCTGTTTGTTTTTTTATAAAGCTAGAAAAAAATATATAAAAAAATAAATAAAAAATATGAAGAAAATATGCATCACTAACTGTAAGTCGCTCTGGATAAGAGTGTCTGCTAAATGACTACCAAAAAAATATATATATATATTTTTTTCATAAATATGAAAATGAAAAAAAAGACGACTACCAGGTGAACGCATAACTTACCACGTGCCCGTAGTCAAACACGTCTTTAAATGACCAGTGGGGTCGAATCCGGGTGGGGGGGTGTGATAACTGCCTGAATGGAGGTGAAGCTTCACTTAACCTACTTTGAAGCAGAAAAAAAACCGGAATGTTGGAGAAGCTGACTTAATCTACTTTGAAGCAGAAAAAAAAATATGAAAAATTATTTTTTCAAAAATACGAAAATGAAAAAAAAGAAGACATGGGGGCCTGCGGGACGCACTCACTAAGCAGACCGGCACATTGAACGCGGGTCGGCGACTCCCCGCTTGCCAGGAGCCCTCCGAAAACGTGGACGGATCCTGCCGAGTAAGAAATGATACTCGGGAGGAGACAGAGAGAGGGAGAGGGGACTCTCTCCAATCCCACTGACCTCACTGTTGGGTACATGCTGTCTGGACTATTTTCAGAGAATAGACTGCTTAATGTAACCGACGGGATATGAACCAGGTCTACCGCGGGAGAAAGCAACAGCTTGACCGTTACACCAAGAGGACATTCCCTATTGGGCTGAGGCATAGCCTATTTTTCACATCTGATTTAATTTCATACAACTTAATATTGCTACACTAAAAATCTTTGTCTGGACAATAGCCCATTACTCAGCTTTTATTAGAAAATGAATGGCATGCCACTGTGATCATTTTCTGTGACGACAGAGTAAATTATTATGCAGCCTCAGAGGGGTGCCCAAACTTTTTCAGACGACTGGATGTACTTCATAGAAACTGTTACCCTTTATATATTCTAACCACTCTATTTAATGTATTCCATATTAAGGGCCCTAACCTAGGAACACAAATCTTTGTTCCTATTAACATTGTGGACAGTTCTCTCTCTCTTTCTCTCTCTCTTTCTCTCTCTCTCTCTCTCTCTCTCTTACTCCACTATTTTCACTCTTTCTCTCTCTTCACAGCTCTCTCTCTCTTTCGCTCTGACTCACTCCACTGTTTTCACTCTCTCTCTTCTCACAATTCACTTTCTCTCTCGTTCTGTCTCACTCCACTGTTTTCACTCTCTCTTTCTCTATCCTGGGCACTTCATTTAATATAACAGGCTTTTAAAAATGCAATATTGTTGCACAATTTGTATGTAGCCCTTTAAAGTATACAGGTTGAAAATGGCACTGATAAACGCCTAAATTGGTACGCAGTGGCTGTACAGTAACATGCTATACATGACTTCAGACCACAGGCTCTACGCTTCAGAGGACTAAATGTATTTTGAAAGATGAGACGTTGAGGACTATAATAAATACTGCTTTGATGTCATACAAGCAAGCAAAACACCCATGAGTCCAAATGTGCACTTCAAATGTTCTTATTATAAAACTCATGTCAAATACAGTGTCAACATTTATGATCACTATATTTGATGTATAGTTACAAGATGACATGACGTCATACCCTGGGTTATTCTGAACAGAATGAGCCTGTTTGTCTACTGTGAATAAACTTAGCCGTGGCATACGCACCTGAATGCACTCATGATTCCTATGCGCATCAAAATTACAATCTGTTTCCAGGAATGTTATTGTGAAAGCCTAACTCTGTAATATACTTTTTTTTATAACTTAGCTAATCATGTTGGCAATAGAACCAGATGATGCCATCTTCCTAAAAAATGTCTCAGGTGTTGTCAGGCCATTGTTCTGATGTTTGAAGCTCCTCAAGTTGAGGAATTTCACACCTCTGTGTGGGGGTTTCACAAGCCGTTAGGTTTAGATAGGAATTATAATTATGTCAAGTAGTCTGAATTGTGGCAGGGATGAGGAGGCTCAGTTTGTAGAGCATGGTATTTGCAATGCCAGGGTTTAGGGTTTGATTCCCACTGGGGGGCAGGTATGAAAAAAATAATTACACAAAAAATATATTAAGTCACTCTGGATAAGAGTGTCTGCTAAATGACTAAAAATAAACTACAGGGGTGCCCAAGGGCGCTGTTACTTTCATTCGAAAAATGTTGCAATGCTGTGTTGATCTACTGTGGAGGTGTTTTTCCCAGCATTGCAACCTCCCTCCTCCATGACCCAACAGCATAATGCAAGGAGAATGGCATGTTATATAGAAATATTGATTTGGAGAATGGCGTGTTATATATGAACATTCATTTGGAAGACAATTGCCCACCCAAGGTGTTGTCGCCTAGGCCATTGCTCTGATGTTTGAGGCTCATCTAGCTAAGGGATTTCACATGTCTGTGTGTGGTTTACACAATATGTAAGTTTTATGTCCAGAAGTCTGAAATTAATATATTTCCAGATTATGGTTGGGGGGCATATAAAGAGCAACATATGTGAAGATCAGCAGGCTCTGAATGGAGGTGAAGCTTCACTTAATCTACTTTGAAGCAGAGAAAAAAACGGAATGTTGGAGAAGCTGACTTAATCTACTTTGAAGCAGAAAAAAAAAATGAAAAATTATTTTTTCAAAAATATGAAAATGAAAAAAAAGAAGACATGGGGGCGTGCGGGACGCACTCGCTAAGCGGACCGGCACATTGAACGCGGGTCGGCGACTCCCCGCTTGCCAGGAGCCCTCCGAAAACGTGGACGGATCATGCCGAGTAAGAAATGATACTCGGGAGGAGACAGAGAGAGGGAGAGGGGACTCTCTCCAATCCCACTGACCTCACTGTTGGGTACATGCTGTCTGGACTATTTTCAGAGAATAGACTGCTTAATGTAACCGACGGGATATGAACCAGGTCTACCGCGGGAGAAAGCAACAGCTTGACCGTTACACCAAGAGGACATTCCCTATTGGGCTGAGGCATAGCCTATTTTTCACATCTGATTTAATTTCATACAACTTAATATTGCTACACTAAAAATCTTTGTCTGGACAATAGCCCATTACTCAGCTTTTATTAGAAAATGAATGGCATGCCACTGTGATCATTTTCTGTGACGACAGAGTAAATTATTATGCAGCCTCAGAGGGGTGCCCAAACTTTTTCAGACGACTGGATGTACTTCATAGAAACTGTTACCCTTTATATATTCTAACCACTCTATTTAATGTATTCCATATTAAGGGCCCTAACCTAGGAACACAAATCTTTGTTCCTATTAACATTGTGGACAGTTCTCTCTCTCTTTCTCACTCTCTTTCTCTCTCTCTCTCTCTCTCTCTCTTACTCCACTATTTTCACTCTTTCTCTCTCTTCACAGCTCTCTCTCTCTTTCGCTCTGACTCACTCCACTGTTTTCACTCTCTCTCTTCTCACAATTCACTTTCTCTCTCGTTCTGTCTCACTCCACTGTTTTCACTCTCTCTTTCTCTATCCTCACAACTCTCTCTCTGCCTCACTCGACTGTTTTCACTCTCTCTTTCTCTATCCTGGGCACTTCATTTAATATAACAGGCTTTTAAAAATGCAATATTGTTGCACAATTTGTATGTAGCCCTTTAAAGTATACAGGTTGAAAATGGCACTGATAAACGCCTAAATTGGTACGCAGTGGCTGTACAGTAACATGCTATACATGACTTCAGACCACAGGCTCTACGCTTCAGAGGACTAAATGTATTTTGAAAGATGAGACGTTGAGGACTATAATAAATACTGCTTTGATGTCATACAAGCAAGCAAAACACCCATGAGTCCAAATGTGCACTTCAAATGTTCTTATTATAAAACTCATGTCAAATACAGTGTCAACATTTATGATCACTATATTTGATGTATAGTTACAAGATGACATGACGTCATACCCTGGGTTATTCTGAACAGAATGAGCCTGTTTGTCTAGTGTGAATAAACTTAGCCGTGGCATACGCACCTGAATGCACTCATGATTCCTATGCGCATCAAAATTACAATCTGTTTCCAGGAATGTTATTGTGAAAGCCTAACTCTGTAATATACTTTTTTATAACTTAGCTAATCATGTTGGCAATAGAACCAGATGATGCCATCTTCCTAAAAAATGTCTCAGGTGTTGTCAGGCCATTGTTCTGATGTTTGAAGCTCCTCAAGTTGAGGAATTTCACACCTCTGTGTGGGGGTTTCACAAGCCGTTAGGTTTAGATAGGAATTATAATTATGTCCAGTAGTCTGAATTGTGGCAGGGATGAGGAGGCTCAGTTTGTAGAGCATGGTATTTGCAATGCCAGGGTTTAGGGTTTGATTCCCACTGGGGGGCAGGTATGAAAAAAATAATTACACCAAAAATATATTAAGTCACTCTGGATAAGAGTGTCTGCTAAATGACTAAAAATAAACTACAGGGGTGCCCAAGGGCGCTGTTACTTTCATTCGAAAAATGTTGCAATGCTGTGTTGATCTGCTGTGGAGGTGTTTTTCCCAGCATTGCAACCTCCCTCCTCCCTGACCCAACAGCATAATGCAAGGAGAATGGCATGTTATATAGAAATATTGATTTGGAGAATGGCGTGTTATATATGAACATTCATTTGGAAGACAATTGCCCACCCAAGGTGTTGTCGCCTAGGCCATTGCTCTGATGTTTGAGGCTCATCTAGCTAAGGGATTTCACATGTCTGTGTGTGGTTTACACAATATGTAAGTTTTATGTCCAGAAGTCTGAAATTAATATATTTCCAGATTATGGTTGGGGGGCATATAAAGAGCAACATATGTGAAGATCAGCAGGCTCTGAATGGAGGTGAAGCTTCACTTAATCTACTTTGAAGCAGAGAAAAAACCGTAATGTTGGAGAAGCTGACTTAATCTACTTTGAAGCAGAAAAAATAATATGAATAATTATTTTTTCAAAAATATGAAAATGAAAAAAAAGAAGACATGGGGGCGTGCGGGACGCACTCGCTAAGCGGACCGGCACATTGAACGCGGGTCGGCGACTCCCCGCTTGCCAGGAGCCCTCCGAAAACGTGGACGGATCCTGCCGAGTAAGAAATGATACTCGGGAGGTGTTTACCCAGCTGCCGAGTATACCAGGTGATGTAGGACAGGTTCACTCACACACACACTCACAAAGACACACCTATTCACTTGTAATACAAATCTGATTTGGTTGCAATGCTGGGAAGAACTACACCACAGTAGATCCACGTTGCCTTTCAACTTTTTTCAAATAGGAAAACCAGATTTTTATCCGTTTGTTTTTTTATAAAGCTAGAAAAAAATATATATATAAAAAAATAAAAAAAATATGAAGAAAATATGCATCACTAACTGTAAGTCGCTCTGGATAAGAGTGTCTGCTAAATGACTACCAAAAAAATAAAAAATATTTTTTTTCATAAATATGAAAATGAAAAAAAAGACGACTACCAGGTGAACGCATAACTTACCACGTGCCCGTAGCCAAACACGTCTTTAAATGACCAGTGGGGTCGAATCCGGGTGGGGGGGTGTGATAACTGCCTGAATGGAGGTGAAGCTTCACTTAATCTACTTTGAAGCAGAGAAAAAACCGTAATGTTGGAGAAGCTGACTTAATCTACTTTGAAGCAGAAAAAAAAATATGAAAAATTATTTTTTCAAAAATATGAAAATGAAAAAAAAGAAGACATGGGGGCGTGCGGGACGCACTCGCTAAGCGGACCGGCACATTGAACGCGGGTCGGCGACTCCCCGCTTGCCAGGAGCCCTCCGAAAACGTGGACGGATCCTGCCGAGTAAGAAATGATACTCGGGAGGAGACAGAGAGAGGGAGAGGGGACTCTCTCCAATCCCACTGACCTCACTGTTGGGTACATGCTGTCTGGACTATTTTCAGAGAATAGACTGCTTAATGTAACCGACGGGATATGAACCAGGTCTACCGCGGGAGAAAGCAACAGCTTGACCGTTACACCAAGAGGACATTCCCTATTGGGCTGAGGCATAGCCTATTTTTCACATCTGATTTAATTTCATACAACTTAATATTGCTACACTAAAAATCTTTGTCTGGACAATAGCCCATTACTCAGCTTTTATTAGAAAATGAATGGCATGCCACTGTGATCATTTTCTGTGACGACAGAGTAAATTATTATGCAGCCTCAGAGGGGTGCCCAAACTTTTTCAGACGACTGGATGTACTTCATAGAAACTGTTACCCTTTATATATTCTAACCACTCTATTTAATGTATTCCATATTAAGGGCCCTAACCTAGGAACACAAATCTTTGTTCCTATTAACATTGTGGACAGTTCTCTCTCTCTTTCTCTCTCTCTCTCTCTCTCTCTCTCTCTCTCTCTCTCTCTCTCTTACTCCACTGTTTTCACTCTTTCTCTCTCTTCACAGCTCTCTCTCTCTCTCTTTCGCTCTGACTCACTCTACTGTTTTCACTCTCTCTCTTCTCACAATTCACTTTCTCTCTCGTTCTGTCTCACTCCACTGTTTTCACTCTCTCTCTTCTCACAATTCACTTTCTCTCTCGTTCTGTCTCACTCCACTGTTTTCACTCTCTCTTTCTCTATCCTCACAACTCTCTCTCTGCCTCACTCGACTGTTTTCACTATTTCTCTCTCCTCACAACTCTCTCTCTCTCTCTCTCTCACTCTCACTCCTCTGTTTGTTTTTTTATAAAGCTAGAAAAAAATATATAAAAAAATAAATAAAAAATATGAAGAAAATATGCATCACTAACTGTAAGTCGCTCTGGATAAGAGTGTCTGCTAAATGACTACCAAAAAAATATATATATATATTTTTTTCATAAATATGAAAATGAAAAAAAAGACGACTACCAGGTGAACGCATAACTTACCACGTGCCCGTAGCCAAACACGTCTTTAAATGACCAGTGGGGTCGAATCCGGGTGGGGGGGTGTGATAACTGCCTGAATGGAGGTGAAGCTTCACTTAATCTACTTTGAAGCAGAAAAAAAACCGGAATGTTGGAGAAGCTGACTTAATCTACTTTGAAGCAGAAAAAAAAATATGAAAAATTATTTTTTCAAAAATATGAAAATGAAAAAAAAGAAGACATGGGGGCGTGCGGGACGCACTCACTAAGCGGACCGGCACATTGAACGCGGGTCGGCGACTCCCCGCTTGCCAGGAGCCCTCCGAAAACGTGGACGGATCCTGCCGAGTAAGAAATTATACTCGGGAGGAGACAGAGAGAGGGAGAGGGGACTCTCTCCAATCCCACTGACCTCACTGTTGGGTACATGCTGTCTGGACTATTTTCAGAGAATAGACTGCTTAATGTAACCGACGGGATATGAACCAGGTCTACCGCGGGAGAAAGCAACAGCTTGACCGTTACACCAAGAGGACATTCCCTATTGGGCTCAGGCATAGCCTATTTTTCACATCTGATTTAATTTCATACAACTTAATATTGCTACACTAAAAATCTTTGTCTGGACAATAGCCCATTACTCAGCTTTTATTAGAAAATGAATGGCATGCCACTGTGATCATTTTCTGTGACGACAGAGTAAATTATTATGCAGCCTCAGAGGGGTGCCCAAACTTTTTCAGACGACTGGATGTACTTCATAGAAACTGTTACCCTTTATATATTCTAACCACTCTATTTAATGTATTCCATATTAAGGGCCCTAACCTAGGAACACAAATCTTTGTTCCTATTAACATTGTGGACAGTTCTCTCTCTCTTTCTCTCTCTCTCTCTCTCTCTCTCTCTCTCTCTCTCTTACTCCACTGTTTTCACTCTTTCTCTCTCTTCACAGCTCTCTCTCTCTCTCTTTCGCTCTGACTCACTCCACTGTTTTCACTCTCTCTCTTCTCACAATTCACTTTCTCTCTCGTTCTGTCTCACTCCACTGTTTTCACTCTCTCTTTCTCTATCCTCACAACTCTCTCTCTGCCTCACTCGACTGTTTTCACTATTTCTCTCTCCTCACAACTCTCTCTCTCTCTCTCTCTCTCACTCTCACTCCTCTGTTTGTTTTTTTATAAAGCTAGAAAAAAATATATAAAAAAATAAATAAAAAATATGAAGAAAATATGCATCACTAACTGTAAGTCGCTCTGGATAAGAGTGTCTGCTAAATGACTACCAAAAAAAAATATATATATATTTTTTTCATAAATATGAAAATGAAAAAAAAGACGACTACCAGGTGAACGCATAACTTACCACGTGCCCGTAGCCAAACACGTCTTTAAATGACCAGTGGGGTCGAATCCGGGTGGGGGGGTGTGATAACTGCCTGAATGGAGGTGAAGCTTCACTTAATCTACTTTGAAGCAGAAAAAAAAATATGAAAAATTATTTTTTCAAAAATACGAAAATGAAAAAAAAGAAGACATGGGGGCGTGCGGGACGCACTCACTAAGCGGACCGGCACATTGAACGCGGGTCGGCGACTCCCCGCTTGCCAGGAGCCCTCCGAAAACGTGGACGGATCCTGCCGAGTAAGAAATTATACTCGGGAGGAGACAGAGAGAGGGAGAGGGGACTCTCTCCAATCCCACTGACCTCACTGTTGGGTACATGCTGTCTGGACTATTTTCAGAGAATAGACTGCTTAATGTAACCGACGGGATATGAACCAGGTCTACCGCGGGAGAAAGCAACAGCTTGACCGTTACACCAAGAGGACATTCCCTATTGGGCTCAGGCATAGCCTATTTTTCACATCTGATTTAATTTCATACAACTTAATATTGCTACACTAAAAATCTTTGTCTGGACAATAGCCCATTACTCAGCTTTTATTAGAAAATGAATGGCATGCCACTGTGATCATTTTCTGTGACGACAGAGTAAATTATTATGCAGCCTCAGAGGGGTGCCCAAACTTTTTCAGACGACTGGATGTACTTCATAGAAACTGTTACCCTTTATATATTCTAACCACTCTATTTAATGTATTCCATATTAAGGGCCCTAACCTAGGAACACAAATCTTTGTTCCTATTAACATTGTGGACAGTTCTCTCTCTCTTTCTCTCTCTCTCTCTCTCTCTCTCTCTCTCTCTCTCTTACTCCACTGTTTTCACTCTTTCTCTCTCTTCACAGCTCTCTCTCTCTCTCTTTCGCTCTGACTCACTCCACTGTTTTCACTCTCTCTCTTCTCACAATTCACTTTCTCTCTCGTTCTGTCTCACTCCACTGTTTTCACTCTCTCTTTCTCTATCCTCACAACTCTCTCTCTGCCTCACTCGACTGTTTTCACTATTTCTCTCTCCTCACAACTCTCTCTCTCTCTCTCTCTCACTCTCACTCCTCTGTTTGTTTTTTTATAAAGCTAGAAAAAAATATATAAAAAAATAAATAAAAAATATGAAGAAAATATGCATCACTAACTGTAAGTCGCTCTGGATAAGAGTGTCTGCTAAATGACTACCAAAAAAAAATATATATATATTTTTTTCATAAATATGAAAATGAAAAAAAAGACAACTACCAGGTGAACGCATAACTTACCACGTGCCCGTAGTCAAACACGTCTTTAAATGACCAGTGGGGTCGAATCCGGGTGGGGGGGTGTGATAACTGCCTGAATGGAGGTGAAGCTTCACTTAACCTACTTTGAAGCAGAAAAAAAACCGGAATGTTGGAGAAGCTGACTTAATCTACTTTGAAGCAGAAAAAAAAATATGAAAAATTATTTTTTCAAAAATACGAAAATGAAAAAAAAGAAGACATGGGGGCCTGCGGGACGCACTCACTAAGCAGACCGGCACATTGAACGCGGGTCGGCGACTCCCCGCTTGCCAGGAGCCCTCCGAAAACGTGGACGGATCCTGCCGAGTAAGAAATGATACTCGGGAGGAGACAGAGAGAGGGAGAGGGGACTCTCTCCAATCCCACTGACCTCACTGTTGGGTACATGCTGTCTGGACTATTTTCAGAGAATAGACTGCTTAATGTAACCGACGGGATATGAACCAGGTCTACCGCGGGAGAAAGCAACAGCTTGACCGTTACACCAAGAGGACATTCCCTATTGGGCTGAGGCATAGCCTATTTTTCACATCTGATTTAATTTCATACAACTTAATATTGCTACACTAAAAATCTTTGTCTGGACAATAGCCCATTACTCAGCTTTTATTAGAAAATGAATGGCATGCCACTGTGATCATTTTCTGTGACGACAGAGTAAATTATTATGCAGCCTCAGAGGGGTGCCCAAACTTTTTCAGACGACTGGATGTACTTCATAGAAACTGTTACCCTTTATATATTCTAACCACTCTATTTAATGTATTCCATATTAAGGGCCCTAACCTAGGAACACAAATCTTTGTTCCTATTAACATTGTGGACAGTTCTCTCTCTCTTTCTCTCTCTCTTTCTCTCTCTCTCTCTCTCTCTCTCTTACTCCACTATTTTCACTCTTTCTCTCTCTTCACAGCTCTCTCTCTCTTTCGCTCTGACTCACTCCACTGTTTTCACTCTCTCTCTTCTCACAATTCACTTTCTCTCTCGTTCTGTCTCACTCCACTGTTTTCACTCTCTCTTTCTCTATCCTGGGCACTTCATTTAATATAACAGGCTTTTAAAAATGCAATATTGTTGCACAATTTGTATGTAGCCCTTTAAAGTATACAGGTTGAAAATGGCACTGATAAACGCCTAAATTGGTACGCAGTGGCTGTACAGTAACATGCTATACATGACTTCAGACCACAGGCTCTACGCTTCAGAGGACTAAATGTATTTTGAAAGATGAGACGTTGAGGACTATAATAAATACTGCTTTGATGTCATACAAGCAAGCAAAACACCCATGAGTCCAAATGTGCACTTCAAATGTTCTTATTATAAAACTCATGTCAAATACAGTGTCAACATTTATGATCACTATATTTGATGTATAGTTACAAGATGACATGACGTCATACCCTGGGTTATTCTGAACAGAATGAGCCTGTTTGTCTACTGTGAATAAACTTAGCCGTGGCATACGCACCTGAATGCACTCATGATTCCTATGCGCATCAAAATTACAATCTGTTTCCAGGAATGTTATTGTGAAAGCCTAACTCTGTAATATACTTTTTTTTATAACTTAGCTAATCATTTTGGCAATAGAACCAGATGATGCCATCTTCCTAAAAAATGTCTCAGGTGTTGTCAGGCCATTGTTCTGATGTTTGAAGCTCCTCAAGTTGAGGAATTTCACACCTCTGTGTGGGGGTTTCACAAGCCGTTAGGTTTAGATAGGAATTATAATTATGTCAAGTAGTCTGAATTGTGGCAGGGATGAGGCTCAGTTTGTAGAGCATGGTATTTGCAATGCCAGGGTTTAGGGTTTGATTCCCACTGGGGGGCAGGTATGAAAAAAATAATTACACAAAAAATATATTAAGTCACTCTGGATAAGAGTGTCTGCTAAATGACTAAAAATAAACTACAGGGGTGCCCAAGGGCGCTGTTACTTTCATTCGAAAAATGTTGCAATGCTGTGTTGATCTACTGTGGAGGTGTTTTTCCCAGCATTGCAACCTCCCTCCTCCATGACCCAACAGCATAATGCAAGGAGAATGGCATGTTATATAGAAATATTGATTTGGAGAATGGCGTGTTATATATGAACATTCATTTGGAAGACAATTGCCCACCCAAGGTGTTGTCGCCTAGGCCATTGCTCTGATGTTTGAGGCTCATCTAGCTAAGGGATTTCACATGTCTGTGTGTGGTTTACACAATATGTAAGTTTTATGTCCAGAAGTCTGAAATTAATATATTTCCAGATTATGGTTGGGGGGCATATAAAGAGCAACATATGTGAAGATCAGCAGGCTCTGAATGGAGGTGAAGCTTCACTTAATCTACTTTGAAGCAGAGAAAAAAACGGAATGTTGGAGAAGCTGACTTAATCTACTTTGAAGCAGAAAAAAAAAATGAAAAATTATTTTTTCAAAAATATGAAAATGAAAAAAAAGAAGACATGGGGGCGTGCGGGACGCACTCGCTAAGCGGACCGGCACATTGAACGCGGGTCGGCGACTCCCCGCTTGCCAGGAGCCCTCCGAAAACGTGGACGGATCCTGCCGAGTAAGAAATGATACTCGGGAGGAGACAGAGAGAGGGAGAGGGGACTCTCTCCAATCCCACTGACCTCACTGTTGGGTACATGCTGTCTGGACTATTTTCAGAGAATAGACTGCTTAATGTAACCGACGGGATATGAACCAGGTCTACCGCGGGAGAAAGCAACAGCTTGACCGTTACACCAAGAGGACATTCCCTATTGGGCTGAGGCATAGCCTATTTTTCACATCTGATTTAATTTCATACAACTTAATATTGCTACACTAAAAATCTTTGTCTGGACAATAGCCCATTACTCAGCTTTTATTAGAAAATGAATGGCATGCCACTGTGATCATTTTCTGTGACGACAGAGTAAATTATTATGCAGCCTCAGAGGGGTGCCCAAACTTTTTCAGACGACTGGATGTACTTCATAGAAACTGTTACCCTTTATATATTCTAACCACTCTATTTAATGTATTCCATATTAAGGGCCCTAACCTAGGAACACAAATCTTTGTTCCTATTAACATTGTGGACAGTTCTCTCTCTCTCTCTCTCTGTCTCTCTCTCTCTCTCTCTCTCTCTCTCTTACTCCACTGTTTTCACTCTTTCTCTCTCTTCACAGCTCTCTCTCTCTCTCTTTCGCTCTGACTCATTCCACTGTTTTCACTCTCTCTCTTCTCACAATTCACTTTCTCTCTCGTTCTGTCTCACTCCACTGTTTTCACTCTCTCTTTCTCTATCCTCACAACTCTCTCTCTGCCTCACTCGACTGTTTTCACTATTTCTCTGTCCTCACAACTCTCTCTCTCTCTCTCTCTCACTCTCACTCCTCTGTTTGTTTTTTTATAAATCTAGAAAAAAATATATAAAAAAATAAATAAAAAATATGAAGAAAATATGCATCACTAACTGTAAGTCGCTCTGGATAAGAGTGTCTGGTAAATGACTACCAAAAAAAAATATATATATTTTATTTTCATAAATATGAAAATGAAAAAAAAGACGACTACCAGGTGAACGCATAACTTACCACGTGCCCGTAGCCAAACACGTCTTTAAATGACCAGTGGGGTCGAATCCGGGTGGGGGGGTGTGATAACTGCCTGAATGGAGGTGAAGCTTCACTTAATCTACTTTGAAGCAGAAAAAAAACCGGAATGTTGGAGAAGCTGACTTAATCTACTTTGAAGCAGAAAAAAAATATGAAAAATTATTTTTTCAAAAATACGAAAATGAATAAAAAGAAGACATGGGGGCGTGCGGGACGCACTCACTAAGCGGACCGGCACATTGAACGCGGGTCGGCGACTCCCCGCTTGCCAGGAGCCCTCCGAAAACGTGGACGGATCCTGCCGAGTAAGAAATGATACTCGGGAGGAGACAGAGAGAGGGAGAGGGGACTCTCTCCAATCCCACTGACCTCACTGTTGGGTACATGCTGTCTGGACTATTTTCAGAGAATAGACTGCTTAATGTAACCGACGGGATATGAACCAGGTCTACCGCGGGAGAAAGCAACAGCTTGACCGTTACACCAAGAGGACATTCCCTATTGGGCTGAGGCATAGCCTATTTTTCACATCTGATTTAATTTCATACAACTTAATATTGCTACACTAAAAATCTTTGTCTGGACAATAGCCCATTACTCAGCTTTTATTAGAAAATGAATGGCATGCCACTGTGATCATTTTCTGTGACGACAGAGTAAATTATTATGCAGCCTCAGAGGGGTGCCCAAACTTTTTCAGACGACTGGATGTACTTCATAGAAACTGTTACCCTTTATATATTCTAACCACTCTATTTAATGTATTCCATATTAAGGGCCCTAACCTAGGAACACAAATCTTTGTTCCTATTAACATTGTGGACAGTTCTCTCTTTCTCTCTCTCTCTCTCTCTCTCTCTCTCTTACTCCACTGTTTTCACTCTTTCTCTCTCTTCACAGCTCTCTCTCTCTCTCTTTCGCTCTGACTCACTCCACTGTTTTCACTCTCTCTCTTCTCACAATTCACTTTCTCTCTCGTTCTGTCTCACTCCACTGTTTTCACTCTCTCTTTCTCTATCCTCACAACTCTCTCTCTGCCTCACTCGACTGTTTTCACTATTTCTCTCTCCTCACAACTCTCTCTCTCTCTCTCTCTCTCACTCTCACTCCTCTGTTTGTTTTTTTATAAATCTAGAAAAAAATATATAAAAAAATAAATAAAAAATATGAAGAAAATATGCATCACTAACTGTAAGTCGCTCTGGATAAGAGTGTCTGCTAAATGACTACCAAAAAAATATATATATATATTTTTTTCATAAATATGAAAATGAAAAAAAAGACGACTACCAGGTGAACGCATAACTTACCACGTGCCCGTAGCCAAACACGTCTTTAAATGACCAGTGGGGTCGAATCCGGGTGGGGGGGTGTGATAACTGCCTGAATGGAGGTGAAGCTTCACTTAATCTACTTTGAAGCAGAAAAAAAACCGGAATGTTGGAGAAGCTGACTTAATCTACTTTGAAGCAGAAAAAAAAATATGAAAAATTATTTTTTCAAAAATACGAAAATGAATAAAAAGAAGACATGGGGGCGTACGGGACGCACTCACTAAGCGGACCGGCACATTGAACGCGGGTCAGCGACTCCCCGCTTGCCAGGAGCCCTCCGAAAACGTGGACGGATCCTGCCGAGTAAGAAATGATACTCGGGAGGAGACAGAGAGAGGGAGAGGGGACTCTCTCCAATCCCACTGACCTCACTGTTGGGTACATGCTGTCTGGACTATTTTCAGAGAATAGACTGCTTAATGTAACCGACGGGATATGAACCAGGTCTACCGCGGGAGAAAGCAACAGCTTGACCGTTACACCAAGAGGACATTCCCTATTGGGCTCAGGCATAGCCTATTTTTCACATCTGATTTAATTTCATACAACTTAATATTGCTACACTAAAAATCTTTGTCTGGACAATAGCCCATTACTCAGCTTTTATTAGAAAATGAATGGCATGCCACTGTGATCATTTTCTGTGACGACAGAGTAAATTATTATGCAGCCTCAGAGGGGTGCCCAAACTTTTTCAGACGACTGGATGTACTTCATAGAAACTGTTACCCTTTATATATTCTAACCACTCTATTTAATGTATTCCATATTAAGGGCCCTAACCTAGGAACACAAATCTTTGTTCCTATTAACATTGTGGACAGTTCTCTCTTTCTCTCTCTCTCTCTCTCTCTCTCTCTCTTACTCCACTGTTTTCACTCTTTCTCTCTCTTCACAGCTCTCTCTCTCTCTCTTTCGCTCTGACTCACTCCACTGTTTTCACTCTCTCTCTTCTCACAATTCACTTTCTCTCTCGTTCTGTCTCACTCCACTGTTTTCACTCTCTCTTTCTCTATCCTCACAACTCTCTCTCTGCCTCACTCGACTGTTTTCACTATTTCTCTCTCCTCACAACTCTCTCTCTCTCTCTCTCTCACTCTCACTCCTCTGTTTGTTTTTTTATAAATCTAGAAAAAAATATATAAAAAAATAAATAAAAAATATGAAGAAAATATGCATCACTAACTGTAAGTCGCTCTGGATAAGAGTGTCTGCTAAATGACTACCAAAAAAAAATATATATATATTTTTTTCATAAATATGAAAATGAAAAAAAAGACGACTACCAGGTGAACGCATAACTTACCACGTGCCCGTAGCCAAACACGTCTTTAAATGACCAGTGGGGTCGAATCCGGGTGGGGGGGGTGTGATAACTGCCTGAATGGAGGTGAAGCTTCACTTAATCTACTTTGAAGCAGAAAAAAAACCGGAATGTTGGAGAAGCTGACTTAATCTACTTTGAAGCAGAAAAAAAAATATGAAAAATTATTTTTTCAAAAATACGAAAATGAATAAAAAGAAGACATGGGGGCGTGCGGGACGCACTCACTAAGCGGACCGGCACATTGAACGCGGGTCGGCGACTCCCCGCTTGCCAGGAGCCCTCCGAAAACGTGGACGGATCCTGCCGAGTAAGAAATGATACTCGGGAGGAGACAGAGAGAGGGAGAGGGGACTCTCTCCAATCCCACTGACCTCACTGTTGGGTACATGCTGTCTGGACTATTTTCAGAGAATAGACTGCTTAATGTAACCGACGGGATATGAACCAGGTCTACCGCGGGAGAAAGCAACAGCTTGACCGTTACACCAAGAGGACATTCCCTATTGGGCTCAGGCATAGCCTATTTTTCACATCTGATTTAATTTCATACAACTTAATATTGCTACACTAAAAATCTTTGTCTGGACAATAGCCCATTACTCAGCTTTTATTAGAAAATGAATGGCATGCCACTGTGATCATTTTCTGTGACGACAGAGTAAATTATTATGCAGCCTCAGAGGGGTGCCCAAACTTTTTCAGACGACTGGATGTACTTCATAGAAACTGTTACCCTTTATATATTCTAACCACTCTATTTAATGTATTCCATATTAAGGGCCCTAACCTAGGAACACAAATCTTTGTTCCTATTAACATTGTGGACAGTTCTCTCTTTCTCTCTCTCTCTCTCTCTCTCTCTCTCTCTCTTACTCCACTGTTTTCACTCTTTCTCTCTCTTCACAGCTCTCTCTCTCTCTCTTTCGCTCTGACTCACTCCACTGTTTTCACTCTCTCTCTTCTCACAATTCACTTTCTCTCTCGTTCTGTCTCACTCCACTGTTTTCACTCTCTCTTTCTCTATCCTCACAACTCTCTCTCTGCCTCACTCGACTGTTTTCACTATTTCTCTCTCCTCACAACTCTCTCTCTCTCTCTCTCTCACTCTCACTCCTCTGTTTGTTTTTTTATAAAGCTAGAAAAAAATATATAAAAAAATAAATAAAAAATATGAAGAAAATATGCATCACTAACTGTAAGTCGCTCTGGATAAGAGTGTCTGCTAAATGACTACCAAAAAAATATATATATATTTTTTTTCAATAAATATGAAAATGAAAAAAAAGACGACTACCAGGTGAACGCATAACTTACCACGTGCCCGTAGCCAAACACGTCTTTAAATGACCAGTGGGGTCGAATCCGGGTGGGGGGGTGTGATAACTGCCTGAATGGAGGTGAAGCTTCACTTAATCTACTTTGAAGCAGAAAAAAAACCGGAATGTTGGAGAAGCTGACTTAATCTACTTTGAAGCAGAAAAAAAAATATGAAAAATTATTTTTTCAAAAATACGAAAATGAAAAAAAAGAAGACATGGGGGCGTGCGGGACGCACTCACTAAGCGGACCGGCACATTGAACGCGGGTCGGCGACTCCCCGCTTGCCAGGAGCCCTCCGAAAACGTGGACGGATCCTGCCGAGTAAGAAATTATACTCGGGAGGAGACAGAGAGAGGGAGAGGGGACTCTCTCCAATCCCACTGACCTCACTGTTGGGTACATGCTGTCTGGACTATTTTCAGAGAATAGACTGCTTAATGTAACCGACGGGATATGAACCAGGTCTACCGCGGGAGAAAGCAACAGCTTGACCGTTACACCAAGAGGACATTCCCTATTGGGCTCAGGCATAGCCTATTTTTCACATCTGATTTAATTTCATACAACTTAATATTGCTACACTAAAAATCTTTGTCTGGACAATAGCCCATTACTCAGCTTTTATTAGAAAATGAATGGCATGCCACTGTGATCATTTTCTGTGACGACAGAGTAAATTATTATGCAGCCTCAGAGGGGTGCCCAAACTTTTTCAGACGACTGGATGTACTTCATAGAAACTGTTACCCTTTATATATTCTAACCACTCTATTTAATGTATTCCATATTAAGGGCCCTAACCTAGGAACACAAATCTTTGTTCCTATTAACATTGTGGACAGTTCTCTCTCTCTTTCTCTCTCTCTCTCTCTCTCTCTCTTACTCCACTGTTTTCACTCTTTCTCTCTCTTCACAGCTCTCTCTCTCTTTCGCTCTGACTCACTCCACTGTTTTCACTCTCTCTCTTCTCACAATTCACTTTCTCTCTCGTTCTGTCTCACTCCACTGTTTTCACTCTCTCTTTCTCTATCCTCACAACTCTCTCTCTGCCTCACTCGACTGTTTTCACTATTTCTCTCTCCTCACAACTCTCTCTCTCTCTCTCTCTCACTCTCACTCCTCTGTTTGTTTTTTTATAAAGCTAGAAAAAAATATATAAAAAAATAAATAAAAAATATGAAGAAAATATGCATCACTAACTGTAAGTCGCTCTGGATAAGAGTGTCTGCTAAATGACTACCAAAAATATATATATATATATTTTTTTCATAAATATGAAAATGAAAAAAAAGATGACTACCAGGTGAACGCATAACTTACCACGTGCCCGTAGTCAAACACGTCTTTAAATGACCAGTGGGGTCGAATCCGGGTGGGGGGGTGTGATAACTGCCTGAATGGAGGTGAAGCTTCACTTAACCTACTTTGAAGCAGAAAAAAAACCGGAATGTTGGAGAAGCTGACTTAATCTACTTTGAAGCAGAAAAAAAAATATGAAAAATTATTTTTTCAAAAATACGAAAATGAAAAAAAAGAAGACATGGGGGCCTGCGGGACGCACTCGCTAAGCGGACCGGCACATTGAACGCGGGTCGGCGACTCCCCGCTTGCCAGGAGCCCTCCGAAAACGTGGACGGATCCTGCCGAGTAAGAAATGATACTCGGGAGGAGACAGAGAGAGGGAGAGGGGACTCTCTCCAATCCCACTGACCTCACTGTTGGGTACATGCTGTCTGGACTATTTTCAGAGAATAGACTGCTTAATGTAACCGACGGGATATGAACCAGGTGTACCGCGGGAGAAAGCAACAGCTTGACCGTTACACCAAGAGGACATTCCCTATTGGGCTCAGGCATAGCCTATTTTTCACATCTGATTTAATTTCATACAACTTAATATTGCTACACTAAAAATCTTTGTCTGGACAATAGCCCATTACTCAGCTTTTATTAGAAAATGAATGGCATGCCACTGTGATCATTTTCTGTGACGACAGAGTAAATTATTATGCAGCCTCAGAGGGGTGCCCAAACTTTTTCAGACGACTGGATGTACTTCATAGAAACTGTTACCCTTTATATATTCTAACCACTCTATTTAATGTATTCCATATTAAGGGCCCTAACCTAGGAACACAAATCTTTGTTCCTATTAACATTGTGGACAGTTCTCTCTCTCTTTCTCTCTCTCTCTCTCTCTCTCTCTTACTCCACTGTTTTCACTCTTTCTCTCTCTTCACAGCTCTCTCTCTCTTTCGCTCTGACTCACTCCACTGTTTTCACTCTCTCTCTTCTCACAATTCACTTTCTCTCTCGTTCTGTCTCACTCCACTGTTTTCACTCTCTCTTTCTCTATCCTCACAACTCTCTCTCTGCCTCACTCGACTGTTTTCACTATTTCTCTCTCCTCACAACTCTCTCTCTCTCTCTCTCTCACTCTCACTCCTCTGTTTGTTTTTTTATAAAGCTAGAAAAAAATATATAAAAAAATAAATAAAAAATATGAAGAAAATATGCATCACTAACTGTAAGTCGCTCTGGATAAGAGTGTCTGCTAAATGACTACCAAAAATATATATATATATTTTTTTTTCATAAATATGAAAATGAAAAAAAAGATGACTACCAGGTGAACGCATAACTTACCACGTGCCCGTAGTCAAACACGTCTTTAAATGACCAGTGGGGTCGAATCCGGGTGGGGGGGTGTGATAACTGCCTGAATGGAGGTGAAGCTTCACTTAACCTACTTTGAAGCAGAAAAAAAACCGGAATGTTGGAGAAGCTGACTTAATCTACTTTGAAGCAGAAAAAAAAATATGAAAAATTATTTTTTCAAAAATACGAAAATGAAAAAAAAGAAGACATGGGGGCCTGCGGGACGCACTCACTAAGCAGACCGGCACATTGAACGCGGGTCGGCGACTCCCCGCTTGCCAGGAGCCCTCCGAAAACGTGGACGGATCCTGCCGAGTAAGAAATGATACTCGGGAGGAGACAGAGAGAGGGAGAGGGGACTCTCTCCAATCCCACTGACCTCACTGTTGGGTACATGCTGTCTGGACTATTTTCAGAGAATAGACTGCTTAATGTAACCGACGGGATATGAACCAGGTGTACCGCGGGAGAAAGCAACAGCTTGACCGTTACACCAAGAGGACATTCCCTATTGGGCTCAGGCATAGCCTATTTTTCACATCTGATTTAATTTCATACAACTTAATATTGCTACACTAAAAATCTTTGTCTGGACAATAGCCCATTACTCAGCTTTTATTAGAAAATGAATGGCATGCCACTGTGATCATTTTCTGTGACGACAGAGTAAATTATTATGCAGCCTCAGAGGGGTGCCCAAACTTTTTCAGACGACTGGATGTACTTCATAGAAACTGTTACCCTTTATATATTCTAACCACTCTATTTAATGTATTCCATATTAAGGGCCCTAACCTAGGAACACAAATCTTTGTTCCTATTAACATTGTGGACAGTTCTCTCTCTCTCTCTCTCTCTCTCTCTCTCTCTCTCTCTCTCTCTCTCTTACTCCACTGTTTTCACTCTTTCTCTCTCTTCACAGCTCTCTCTCTCTTTCGCTCTGACTCACTCCACTGTTTTCACTCTCTCTCTTCTCACAATTCACTTTCTCTCTCGTTCTGTCTCACTCCACTGTTTTCACTCTCTCTTTCTCTATCCTCACAACTCTCTCTCTGCCTCACTCGACTGTTTTCACTATTTCTCTCTCCTCACAACTCTCTCTCTCTCTCTCTCTCACTCTCACTCCTCTGTTTGTTTTTTTATAAATCTAGAAAAAAATATATTAAAAAATAAATAAAAAATATGAAGAAAATATGCATCACTAACTGTAAGTCGCTCTGGATAAGAGTGTCTGCTAAATGACTACCAAAAAAATATATATATATTTTTTTTTCATAAATATGAAAATGAAAAAAAAGACGACTACCAGGTGAACGCATAACTTACCACGTGCCCGTAGCCAAACACGTCTTTAAATGACCAGTGGGGTCGAATCCGGGTGGGGGGGTGTGATAACTGCCTGAATGGAGGTGAAGCTTCACTTAATCTACTTTGAAGCAGAAAAAAAACCGGAATGTTGGAGAAGCTGACTTAATCTACTTTGAAGCAGAAAAAAAAATATGAAAAATTATTTTTTCAAAAATACGAAAATGAATAAAAAGAAGACATGGGGGCGTGCGGGACGCACTCACTAAGCGGACCGGCACATTGAACGCGGGTCGGCGACTCCCCGCTTGCCAGGAGCCCTCCGAAAACGTGGACGGATCCTGCCGAGTAAGAAATGATACTCGGGAGGAGACAGAGAGAGGGAGAGGGGACTCTCTCCAATCCCACTGACCTCACTGTTGGGTACATGCTGTCTGGACTATTTTCAGAGAATAGACTGCTTAATGTAACCGACGGGATATGAACCAGGTGTACCGCGGGAGAAAGCAACAGCTTGACCGTTACACCAAGAGGACATTCCCTATTGGGCTCAGGCATAGCCTATTTTTCACATCTGATTTAATTTCATACAACTTAATATTGCTACACTAAAAATCTTTGTCTGGACAATAGCCCATTACTCAGCTTTTATTAGAAAATGAATGGCATGCCACTGTGATCATTTTCTGTGACGACAGAGTAAATTATTATGCAGCCTCAGAGGGGTGCCCAAACTTTTTCAGACGACTGGATGTACTTCATAGAAACTGTTACCCTTTATATATTCTAACCACTCTATTTAATGTATTCCATATTAAGGGCCCTAACCTAGGAACACAAATCTTTGTTCCTATTAACATTGTGGACAGTTCTCTCTCTCTCTCTCTCTCTCTCTCTCTCTCTCTCTCTCTCTCTCTCTTACTCCACTGTTTTCACTCTTTCTCTCTCTTCACAGCTCTCTCTCTCTTTCGCTCTGACTCACTCCACTGTTTTCACTCTCTCTCTTCTCACAATTCACTTTCTCTCTCGTTCTGTCTCACTCCACTGTTTTCACTCTCTCTTTCTCTATCCTCACAACTCTCTCTCTGCCTCACTCGACTGTTTTCACTATTTCTCTCTCCTCACAACTCTCTCTCTCTCTCTCTCTCACTCTCACTCCTCTGTTTGTTTTTTTATAAATCTAGAAAAAAATATATTAAAAAATAAATAAAAAATATGAAGAAAATATGCATCACTAACTGTAAGTCGCTCTGGATAAGAGTGTCTGCTAAATGACTACCAAAAAAATATATATATTTTTTTTTTTCATAAATATGAAAATGAAAAAAAAGACGACTACCAGGTGAACGCATAACTTACCACGTGCCCGTAGCCAAACACGTCTTTAAATGACCAGTGGGGTCGAATCCGGGTGGGGGGGTGTGATAACTGCCTGAATGGAGGTGAAGCTTCACTTAATCTACTTTGAAGCAGAAAAAAAACCGGAATGTTGGAGAAGCTGACTTAATCTACTTTGAAGCAGAAAAAAAAATATGAAAAATTATTTTTTCAAAAATACGAAAATGAATAAAAAGAAGACATGGGGGCGTGCGGGACGCACTCACTAAGCGGACCGGCACATTGAACGCGGGTCGGCGACTCCCCGCTTGCCAGGAGCCCTCCGAAAACGTGGACGGATCCTGCCGAGTAAGAAATGATACTCGGGAGGAGACAGAGAGAGGGAGAGGGGACTCTCTCCAATCCCACTGACCTCACTGTTGGGTACATGCTGTCTGGACTATTTTCAGAGAATAGACTGCTTAATGTAACCGACGGGATATGAACCAGGTCTACCGCGGGAGAAAGCAACAGCTTGACCGTTACACCAAGAGGACATTCCCTATTGGGCTCAGGCATAGCCTATTTTTCACATCTGATTTAATTTCATACAACTTAATATTGCTACACTAAAAATCTTTGTCTGGACAATAGCCCATTACTCAGCTTTTATTAGAAAATGAATGGCATGCCACTGTGATCATTTTCTGTGACGACAGAGTAAATTATTATGCAGCCTCAGAGGGGTGCCCAAACTTTTTCAGACGACTGGATGTACTTCATAGAAACTGTTACCCTTTATATATTCTAACCACTCTATTTAATGTATTCCATATTAAGGGCCCTAACCTAGGAACACAAATCTTTGTTCCTATTAACATTGTGGACAGTTCTCTCTTTCTCTCTCTCTCTCTCTCTCTCTCTCTTACTCCACTGTTTTCACTCTTTCTCTCTCTTCACAGCTCTCTCTCTCTCTCTTTCGCTCTGACTCACTCCACTGTTTTCACTCTCTCTCTTCTCACAATTCACTTTCTCTCTCGTTCTGTCTCACTCCACTGTTTTCACTCTCTCTTTCTCTATCCTCACAACTCTCTCTCTGCCTCACTCGACTGTTTTCACTATTTCTCTCTCCTCACAACTCTCTCTCTCTCTCTCTCTCACTCTCACTCCTCTGTTTGTTTTTTTATAAATCTAGAAAAAAATATATAAAAAAATAAATAAAAAATATGAAGAAAATATGCATCACTAACTGTAAGTCGCTCTGGATAAGAGTGTCTGCTAAATGACTACCAAAAAAAAATATATATATTTTTTTTTCATAAATATGAAAATGAAAAAAAAGACGACTACCAGGTGAACGCATAACTTACCACGTGCCCGTAGCCAAACACGTCTTTAAATGACCAGTGGGGTCGAATCCGGGTGGGGGGGGTGTGATAACTGCCTGAATGGAGGTGAAGCTTCACTTAATCTACTTTGAAGCAGAAAAAAAACCGGAATGTTGGAGAAGCTGACTTAATCTACTTTGAAGCAGAAAAAAAAATATGAAAAATTATTTTTTCAAAAATACGAAAATGAATAAAAAGAAGACATGGGGGCGTGCGGGACGCACTCACTAAGCGGACCGGCACATTGAACGCGGGTCGGCGACTCCCCGCTTGCCAGGAGCCCTCCGAAAACGTGGACGGATCCTGCCGAGTAAGAAATGATACTCGGGAGGAGACAGAGAGAGGGAGAGGGGACTCTCTCCAATCCCACTGACCTCACTGTTGGGTACATGCTGTCTGGACTATTTTCAGAGAATAGACTGCTTAATGTAACCGACGGGATATGAACCAGGTCTACCGCGGGAGAAAGCAACAGCTTGACCGTTACACCAAGAGGACATTCCCTATTGGGCTCAGGCATAGCCTATTTTTCACATCTGATTTAATTTCATACAACTTAATATTGCTACACTAAAAATCTTTGTCTGGACAATAGCCCATTACTCAGCTTTTATTAGAAAATGAATGGCATGCTACTGTGATCATTTTCTGTGACGACAGAGTAAATTATTATGCAGCCTCAGAGGGGTGCCCAAACTTTTTCAGACGACTGGATGTACTTCATAGAAACTGTTACCCTTTATATATTCTAACCACTCTATTTAATGTATTCCATATTAAGGGCCCTAACCTAGGAACACAAATCTTTGTTCCTATTAACATTGTGGACAGTTCTCTCTTTCTCTCTCTCTCTCTCTCTCTCTCTCTTACTCCACTGTTTTCACTCTTTCTCTCTCTTCACAGCTCTCTCTCTCTCTCTTTCGCTCTGACTCACTCCACTGTTTTCACTCTCTCTCTTCTCACAATTCACTTTCTCTCTCGTTCTGTCTCACTCCACTGTTTTCACTCTCTCTTTCTCTATCCTCACAACTCTCTCTCTGCCTCACTCGACTGTTTTCACTATTTCTCTCTCCTCACAACTCTCTCTCTCTCTCTCTCTCACTCTCACTCCTCTGTTTGTTTTTTTATAAATCTAGAAAAAAATATATAAAAAAATAAATAAAAAATATGAAGAAAATATGCATCACTAACTGTAAGTCGCTCTGGATAAGAGTGTCTGCTAAATGACTACCAAAAAAATATATATATATTTTTTTTTCATAAATATGAAAATGAAAAAAAAGACGACTACCAGGTGAACGCATAACTTACCACGTGCCCGTAGCCAAACACGTCTTTAAATGACCAGTGGGGTCGAATCCGGGTGGGGGGGTGTGATAACTGCCTGAATGGAGGTGAAGCTTCACTTAATCTACTTTGAAGCAGAAAAAAAACCGGAATGTTGGAGAAGCTGACTTAATCTACTTTGAAGCAGAAAAAAAAATATGAAAAATTATTTTTTCAAAAATACGAAAATGAATAAAAAGAAGACATGGGGGCGTGCGGGACGCACTCACTAAGCGGACCGGCACATTGAACGCGGGTCGGCGACTCCCCGCTTGCCAGGAGCCCTCCGAAAACGTGGACGGATCCTGCCGAGTAAGAAATGATACTCGGGAGGAGACAGAGAGAGGGAGAGGGGACTCTCTCCAATCCCACTGACCTCACTGTTGGGTACATGCTGTCTGGACTATTTTCAGAGAATAGACTGCTTAATGTAACCGACGGGATATGAACCAGGTCTACCGCGGGAGAAAGCAACAGCTTGACCGTTACACCAAGAGGACATTCCCTATTGGGCTCAGGCATAGCCTATTTTTCACATCTGATTTAATTTCATACAACTTAATATTGCTACACTAAAAATCTTTGTCTGGACAATAGCCCATTACTCAGCTTTTATTAGAAAATGAATGGCATGCCACTGTGATCATTTTCTGTGACGACAGAGTAAATTATTATGCAGCCTCAGAGGGGTGCCCAAACTTTTTCAGACGACTGGATGTACTTCATAGAAACTGTTACCCTTTATATATTCTAACCACTCTATTTAATGTATTCCATATTAAGGGCCCTAACCTAGGAACACAAATCGTTGTTCCTATTAACATTGTGGACAGTTCTCTCTCTCTTTCTCTCTCTCTCTCTCTCTCTCTCTTACTCCACTGTTTTCACTCTTTCTCTCTCTTCACAGCTCTCTCTCTCTCTCTTTCGCTCTGACTCACTCCACTGTTTTCACTCTCTCTCTTCTCACAATTCACTTTCTCTCTCGTTCTGTCTCACTCCACTGTTTTCACTCTCTCTTTCTCTATCCTCACAACTCTCTCTCTGCCTCACTCGACTGTTTTCACTATTTCTCTCTCCTCACAACTCTCTCTCTCTCTCTCTCTCACTCTCACTCCTCTGTTTGTTTTTTTATAAATCTAGAAAAAAATATATAAAAAAATAAATAAAAAATATGAAGAAAATATGCATCACTAACTGTAAGTCGCTCTGGATAAGAGTGTCTGCTAAATGACTACCAAAAAAAAATATATATATTTTTTTTTCATAAATATGAAAATGAAAAAAAAGACGACTACCAGGTGAACGCATAACTTACCACGTGCCCGTAGCCAAACACGTCTTTAAATGACCAGTGGGGTCGAATCCGGGTGGGGGGGGTGTGATAACTGCCTGAATGGAGGTGAAGCTTCACTTAATCTACTTTGAAGCAGAAAAAAAACCGGAATGTTGGAGAAGCTGACTTAATCTACTTTGAAGCAGAAAAAAAAATATGAAAAATTATTTTTTCAAAAATACGAAAATGAATAAAAAGAAGACATGGGGGCGTGCGGGACGCACTCACTAAGCGGACCGGCACATTGAACGCGGGTCGGCGACTCCCCGCTTGCCAGGAGCCCTCCGAAAACGTGGACGGATCCTGCCGAGTAAGAAATGATACTCGGGAGGAGACAGAGAGAGGGAGAGGGGACTCTCTCCAATCCCACTGACCTCACTGTTGGGTACATGCTGTCTGGACTATTTTCAGAGAATAGACTGCTTAATGTAACCGACGGGATATGAACCAGGTCTACCGCGGGAGAAAGCAACAGCTTGACCGTTACACCAAGAGGACATTCCCTATTGGGCTCAGGCATAGCCTATTTTTCACATCTGATTTAATTTCATACAACTTAATATTGCTACACTAAAAATCTTTGTCTGGACAATAGCCCATTACTCAGCTTTTATTAGAAAATGAATGGCATGCTACTGTGATCATTTTCTGTGACGACAGAGTAAATTATTATGCAGCCTCAGAGGGGTGCCCAAACTTTTTCAGACGACTGGATGTACTTCATAGAAACTGTTACCCTTTATATATTCTAACCACTCTATTTAATGTATTCCATATTAAGGGCCCTAACCTAGGAACACAAATCTTTGTTCCTATTAACATTGTGGACAGTTCTCTCTTTCTCTCTCTCTCTCTCTCTCTCTCTCTCTCTCTCTCTCTCTCTCTCTCTCTCTCTCTCTTACTCCACTGTTTTCACTCTTTCTCTCTCTTCACAGCTCTCTCTCTCTCTCTTTCGCTCTGACTCACTCCACTGTTTTCACTCTCTCTCTTCTCACAATTCACTTTCTCTCTCGTTCTGTCTCACTCCACTGTTTTCACTCTCTCTTTCTCTATCCTCACAACTCTCTCTCTGCCTCACTCGACTGTTTTCACTATTTCTCTCTCCTCACAACTCTCTCTCTCTCTCTCTCTCTCTCACTCTCACTCCTCTGTTTGTTTTTTTATAAAGCTAGAAAAAAATATATAAAAAAATAAATAAAAAATATGAAGAAAATATGCATCACTAACTGTAAGTCGCTCTGGATAAGAGTGTCTGCTAAATGACTACCAAAAAAATATATATATATATTTTTTTCATAAATATGAAAATGAAAAAAAAGACGACTACCAGGTGAACGCATAACTTACCACGTGCCCGTAGCCAAACACGTCTTTAAATGACCAGTGGGGTCGAATCCGGGTGGGGGGGTGTGATAACTGCCTGAATGGAGGTGAAGCTTCACTTAATCTACTTTGAAGCAGAAAAAAAACCGGAATGTTGGAGAAGCTGACTTAATCTACTTTGAAGCAGAAAAAAAAATATGAAAAATTATTTTTTCAAAAATACGAAAATGAAAAAAAAGAAGACATGGGGGCGTGCGGGACGCACTCACTAAGCGGACCGGCACATTGAACGCGGGTCGGCGACTCCCCGCTTGCCAGGAGCCCTCCGAAAACGTGGACGGATCCTGCCGAGTAAGAAATTATACTCGGGAGGAGACAGAGAGAGGGAGAGGGGACTCTCTCCAATCCCACTGACCTCACTGTTGGGTACATGCT
Organism: Coregonus lavaretus; assembly: GCF_964263955.1. Lineage (NCBI taxonomy): Eukaryota > Metazoa > Chordata > Actinopteri > Salmoniformes > Salmonidae > Coregonus > Coregonus lavaretus. The sequence continues at coordinate 39,748 of NW_028166932.1, forward strand.
GTCTGGACTATTTTCAGAGAATAGACTGCTTAATGTAACCGACGGGATATGAACCAGGTCTACCGCGGGAGAAAGCAACAGCTTGACCGTTACACCAAGAGGACATTCCCTATTGGGCTCAGGCATAGCCTATTTTTCACATCTGATTTAATTTCATACAACTTAATATTGCTACACTAAAAATCTTTGTCTGGACAATAGCCCATTACTCAGCTTTTATTAGAAAATGAATGGCATGCCACTGTGATCATTTTCTGTGACGACAGAGTAAATTATTATGCAGCCTCAGAGGGGTGCCCAAACTTTTTCAGACGACTGGATGTACTTCATAGAAACTGTTACCCTTTATATATTCTAACCACTCTATTTAATGTATTCCATATTAAGGGCCCTAACCTAGGAACACAAATCTTTGTTCCTATTAACATTGTGGACAGTTCTCTCTCTCTTTCTCTCTCTCTCTCTCTCTCTCTCTCTCTCTCTCTCTTACTCCACTGTTTTCACTCTTTCTCTCTCTTCACAGCTCTCTCTCTCTCTCTTTCGCTCTGACTCACTCCACTGTTTTCACTCTCTCTCTTCTCACAATTCACTTTCTCTCTCGTTCTGTCTCACTCCACTGTTTTCACTCTCTCTTTCTCTATCCTCACAACTCTCTCTCTGCCTCACTCGACTGTTTTCACTATTTCTCTCTCCTCACAACTCTCTCTCTCTCTCTCTCTCACTCTCACTCCTCTGTTTGTTTTTTTATAAAGCTAGAAAAAAATATATAAAAAAATAAATAAAAAATATGAAGAAAATATGCATCACTAACTGTAAGTCGCTCTGGATAAGAGTGTCTGCTAAATGACTACCAAAAAAATATATATATATATTTTTTTCATAAATATGAAAATGAAAAAAAAGACGACTACCAGGTGAACGCATAACTTACCACGTGCCCGTAGTCAAACACGTCTTTAAATGACCAGTGGGGTCGAATCCGGGTGGGGGGGTGTGATAACTGCCTGAATGGAGGTGAAGCTTCACTTAACCTACTTTGAAGCAGAAAAAAAACCGGAATGTTGGAGAAGCTGACTTAATCTACTTTGAAGCAGAAAAAAAAATATGAAAAATTATTTTTTCAAAAATACGAAAATGAAAAAAAAGAAGACATGGGGGCCTGCGGGACGCACTCACTAAGCAGACCGGCACATTGAACGCGGGTCGGCGACTCCCCGCTTGCCAGGAGCCCTCCGAAAACGTGGACGGATCCTGCCGAGTAAGAAATGATACTCGGGAGGAGACAGAGAGAGGGAGAGGGGACTCTCTCCAATCCCACTGACCTCACTGTTGGGTACATGCTGTCTGGACTATTTTCAGAGAATAGACTGCTTAATGTAACCGACGGGATATGAACCAGGTCTACCGCGGGAGAAAGCAACAGCTTGACCGTTACACCAAGAGGACATTCCCTATTGGGCTGAGGCATAGCCTATTTTTCACATCTGATTTAATTTCATACAACTTAATATTGCTACACTAAAAATCTTTGTCTGGACAATAGCCCATTACTCAGCTTTTATTAGAAAATGAATGGCATGCCACTGTGATCATTTTCTGTGACGACAGAGTAAATTATTATGCAGCCTCAGAGGGGTGCCCAAACTTTTTCAGACGACTGGATGTACTTCATAGAAACTGTTACCCTTTATATATTCTAACCACTCTATTTAATGTATTCCATATTAAGGGCCCTAACCTAGGAACACAAATCTTTGTTCCTATTAACATTGTGGACAGTTCTCTCTCTCTTTCTCTCTCTCTTTCTCTCTCTCTCTCTCTCTCTCTCTTACTCCACTATTTTCACTCTTTCTCTCTCTTCACAGCTCTCTCTCTCTTTCGCTCTGACTCACTCCACTGTTTTCACTCTCTCTCTTCTCACAATTCACTTTCTCTCTCGTTCTGTCTCACTCCACTGTTTTCACTCTCTCTTTCTCTATCCTGGGCACTTCATTTAATATAACAGGCTTTTAAAAATGCAATATTGTTGCACAATTTGTATGTAGCCCTTTAAAGTATACAGGTTGAAAATGGCACTGATAAACGCCTAAATTGGTACGCAGTGGCTGTACAGTAACATGCTATACATGACTTCAGACCACAGGCTCTACGCTTCAGAGGACTAAATGTATTTTGAAAGATGAGACGTTGAGGACTATAATAAATACTGCTTTGATGTCATACAAGCAAGCAAAACACCCATGAGTCCAAATGTGCACTTCAAATGTTCTTATTATAAAACTCATGTCAAATACAGTGTCAACATTTATGATCACTATATTTGATGTATAGTTACAAGATGACATGACGTCATACCCTGGGTTATTCTGAACAGAATGAGCCTGTTTGTCTACTGTGAATAAACTTAGCCGTGGCATACGCACCTGAATGCACTCATGATTCCTATGCGCATCAAAATTACAATCTGTTTCCAGGAATGTTATTGTGAAAGCCTAACTCTGTAATATACTTTTTTTTATAACTTAGCTAATCATGTTGGCAATAGAACCAGATGATGCCATCTTCCTAAAAAATGTCTCAGGTGTTGTCAGGCCATTGTTCTGATGTTTGAAGCTCCTCAAGTTGAGGAATTTCACACCTCTGTGTGGGGGTTTCACAAGCCGTTAGGTTTAGATAGGAATTATAATTATGTCAAGTAGTCTGAATTGTGGCAGGGATGAGGAGGCTCAGTTTGTAGAGCATGGTATTTGCAATGCCAGGGTTTAGGGTTTGATTCCCACTGGGGGGCAGGTATGAAAAAAATAATTACACAAAAAATATATTAAGTCACTCTGGATAAGAGTGTCTGCTAAATGACTAAAAATAAACTACAGGGGTGCCCAAGGGCGCTGTTACTTTCATTCGAAAAATGTTGCAATGCTGTGTTGATCTACTGTGGAGGTGTTTTTCCCAGCATTGCAACCTCCCTCCTCCATGACCCAACAGCATAATGCAAGGAGAATGGCATGTTATATAGAAATATTGATTTGGAGAATGGCGTGTTATATATGAACATTCATTTGGAAGACAATTGCCCACCCAAGGTGTTGTCGCCTAGGCCATTGCTCTGATGTTTGAGGCTCATCTAGCTAAGGGATTTCACATGTCTGTGTGTGGTTTACACAATATGTAAGTTTTATGTCCAGAAGTCTGAAATTAATATATTTCCAGATTATGGTTGGGGGGCATATAAAGAGCAACATATGTGAAGATCAGCAGGCTCTGAATGGAGGTGAAGCTTCACTTAATCTACTTTGAAGCAGAGAAAAAAACGGAATGTTGGAGAAGCTGACTTAATCTACTTTGAAGCAGAAAAAAAAAATGAAAAATTATTTTTTCAAAAATATGAAAATGAAAAAAAAGAAGACATGGGGGCGTGCGGGACGCACTCGCTAAGCGGACCGGCACATTGAACGCGGGTCGGCGACTCCCCGCTTGCCAGGAGCCCTCCGAAAACGTGGACGGATCATGCCGAGTAAGAAATGATACTCGGGAGGAGACAGAGAGAGGGAGAGGGGACTCTCTCCAATCCCACTGACCTCACTGTTGGGTACATGCTGTCTGGACTATTTTCAGAGAATAGACTGCTTAATGTAACCGACGGGATATGAACCAGGTCTACCGCGGGAGAAAGCAACAGCTTGACCGTTACACCAAGAGGACATTCCCTATTGGGCTGAGGCATAGCCTATTTTTCACATCTGATTTAATTTCATACAACTTAATATTGCTACACTAAAAATCTTTGTCTGGACAATAGCCCATTACTCAGCTTTTATTAGAAAATGAATGGCATGCCACTGTGATCATTTTCTGTGACGACAGAGTAAATTATTATGCAGCCTCAGAGGGGTGCCCAAACTTTTTCAGACGACTGGATGTACTTCATAGAAACTGTTACCCTTTATATATTCTAACCACTCTATTTAATGTATTCCATATTAAGGGCCCTAACCTAGGAACACAAATCTTTGTTCCTATTAACATTGTGGACAGTTCTCTCTCTCTTTCTCTCTCTCTTTCTCTCTCTCTCTCTCTCTCTCTCTTACTCCACTATTTTCACTCTTTCTCTCTCTTCACAGCTCTCTCTCTCTTTCGCTCTGACTCACTCCACTGTTTTCACTCTCTCTCTTCTCACAATTCACTTTCTCTCTCGTTCTGTCTCACTCCACTGTTTTCACTCTCTCTTTCTCTATCCTGGGCACTTCATTTAATATAACAGGCTTTTAAAAATGCAATATTGTTGCACAATTTGTATGTAGCCCTTTAAAGTATACAGGTTGAAAATGGCACTGATAAACGCCTAAATTGGTACGCAGTGGCTGTACAGTAACATGCTATACATGACTTCAGACCACAGGCTCTACGCTTCAGAGGACTAAATGTATTTTGAAAGATGAGACGTTGAGGACTATAATAAATACTGCTTTGATGTCATACAAGCAAGCAAAACACCCATGAGTCCAAATGTGCACTTCAAATGTTCTTATTATAAAACTCATGTCAAATACAGTGTCAACATTTATGATCACTATATTTGATGTATAGTTACAAGATGACATGACGTCATACCCTGGGTTATTCTGAACAGAATGAGCCTGTTTGTCTAGTGTGAATAAACTTAGCCGTGGCATACGCACCTGAATGCACTCATGATTCCTATGCGCATCAAAATTACAATCTGTTTCCAGGAATGTTATTGTGAAAGCCTAACTCTGTAATATACTTTTTTATAACTTAGCTAATCATGTTGGCAATAGAACCAGATGATGCCATCTTCCTAAAAAATGTCTCAGGTGTTGTCAGGCCATTGTTCTGATGTTTGAAGCTCCTCAAGTTGAGGAATTTCACACCTCTGTGTGGGGGTTTCACAAGCCGTTAGGTTTAGATAGGAATTATAATTATGTCCAGTAGTCTGAATTGTGGCAGGGATGAGGAGGCTCAGTTTGTAGAGCATGGTATTTGCAATGCCAGGGTTTAGGGTTTGATTCCCACTGGGGGGCAGGTATGAAAAAAATAATTACACCAAAAATATATTAAGTCACTCTGGATAAGAGTGTCTGCTAAATGACTAAAAATAAACTACAGGGGTGCCCAAGGGCGCTGTTACTTTCATTCGAAAAATGTTGCAATGCTGTGTTGATCTGCTGTGGAGGTGTTTTTCCCAGCATTGCAACCTCCCTCCTCCCTGACCCAACAGCATAATGCAAGGAGAATGGCATGTTATATAGAAATATTGATTTGGAGAATGGCGTGTTATATATGAACATTCATTTGGAAGACAATTGCCCACCCAAGGTGTTGTCGCCTAGGCCATTGCTCTGATGTTTGAGGCTCATCTAGCTAAGGGATTTCACATGTCTGTGTGTGGTTTACACAATATGTAAGTTTTATGTCCAGAAGTCTGAAATTAATATATTTCCAGATTATGGTTGGGGGGCATATAAAGAGCAACATATGTGAAGATCAGCAGGCTCTGAATGGAGGTGAAGCTTCACTTAATCTACTTTGAAGCAGAGAAAAAACCGTAATGTTGGAGAAGCTGACTTAATCTACTTTGAAGCAGAAAAAATAATATGAATAATTATTTTTTCAAAAATATGAAAATGAAAAAAAAGAAGACATGGGGGCGTGCGGGACGCACTCGCTAAGCGGACCGGCACATTGAACGCGGGTCGGCGACTCCCCGCTTGCCAGGAGCCCTCCGAAAACGTGGACGGATCCTGCCGAGTAAGAAATGATACTCGGGAGGTGTTTACCCAGCTGCCGAGTATACCAGGTGATGTAGGACAGGTTCACTCACACACACACTCACAAAGACACACCTATTCACTTGTAATACAAATCTGATTTGGTTGCAATGCTGGGAAGAACTACACCACAGTAGATCCACGTTGCCTTTCAACTTTTTTCAAATAGGAAAACCAGATTTTTATCCGTTTGTTTTTTTATAAAGCTAGAAAAAAATATATATATAAAAAAATAAAAAAAATATGAAGAAAATATGCATCACTAACTGTAAGTCGCTCTGGATAAGAGTGTCTGCTAAATGACTACCAAAAAAATAAAAAATATTTTTTTTCATAAATATGAAAATGAAAAAAAAGACGACTACCAGGTGAACGCATAACTTACCACGTGCCCGTAGCCAAACACGTCTTTAAATGACCAGTGGGGTCGAATCCGGGTGGGGGGGTGTGATAACTGCCTGAATGGAGGTGAAGCTTCACTTAATCTACTTTGAAGCAGAGAAAAAACCGTAATGTTGGAGAAGCTGACTTAATCTACTTTGAAGCAGAAAAAAAAATATGAAAAATTATTTTTTCAAAAATATGAAAATGAAAAAAAAGAAGACATGGGGGCGTGCGGGACGCACTCGCTAAGCGGACCGGCACATTGAACGCGGGTCGGCGACTCCCCGCTTGCCAGGAGCCCTCCGAAAACGTGGACGGATCCTGCCGAGTAAGAAATGATACTCGGGAGGAGACAGAGAGAGGGAGAGGGGACTCTCTCCAATCCCACTGACCTCACTGTTGGGTACATGCTGTCTGGACTATTTTCAGAGAATAGACTGCTTAATGTAACCGACGGGATATGAACCAGGTCTACCGCGGGAGAAAGCAACAGCTTGACCGTTACACCAAGAGGACATTCCCTATTGGGCTGAGGCATAGCCTATTTTTCACATCTGATTTAATTTCATACAACTTAATATTGCTACACTAAAAATCTTTGTCTGGACAATAGCCCATTACTCAGCTTTTATTAGAAAATGAATGGCATGCCACTGTGATCATTTTCTGTGACGACAGAGTAAATTATTATGCAGCCTCAGAGGGGTGCCCAAACTTTTTCAGACGACTGGATGTACTTCATAGAAACTGTTACCCTTTATATATTCTAACCACTCTATTTAATGTATTCCATATTAAGGGCCCTAACCTAGGAACACAAATCTTTGTTCCTATTAACATTGTGGACAGTTCTCTCTCTCTCTCTCTCTCTCTCTCTCTCTCTCTCTCTCTCTTACTCCACTGTTTTCACTCTTTCTCTCTCTTCACAGCTCTCTCTCTCTTTCGCTCTGACTCACTCTACTGTTTTCACTCTCTCTCTTCTCACAATTCACTTTCTCTCTCGTTCTGTCTCACTCCACTGTTTTCACTCTCTCTCTTCTCACAATTCACTTTCTCTCTCGTTCTGTCTCACTCCACTGTTTTCACTCTCTCTTTCTCTATCCTCACAACTCTCTCTCTGCCTCACTCGACTGTTTTCACTATTTCTCTCTCCTCACAACTCTCTCTCTCTCTCTCTCTCACTCTCACTCCTCTGTTTGTTTTTTTATAAAGCTAGAAAAAAATATATAAAAAAATAAATAAAAGATATGAAGAAAATATGCATCACTAACTGTAAGTCGCTCTGGATAAGAGTGTCTGCTAAATGACTACCAAAAAAATATATATATATATTTTTTTCATAAATATGAAAATGAAAAAAAAGACGACTACCAGGTGAACGCATAACTTACCACGTGCCCGTAGCCAAACACGTCTTTAAATGACCAGTGGGGTCGAATCCGGGTGGGGGGGTGTGATAACTGCCTGAATGGAGGTGAAGCTTCACTTAATCTACTTTGAAGCAGAAAAAAAACCGGAATGTTGGAGAAGCTGACTTAATCTACTTTGAAGCAGAAAAAAAAATATGAAAAATTATTTTTTCAAAAATATGAAAATGAAAAAAAAGAAGACATGGGGGCGTGCGGGACGCACTCACTAAGCGGACCGGCACATTGAACGCGGGTCGGCGACTCCCCGCTTGCCAGGAGCCCTCCGAAAACGTGGACGGATCCTGCCGAGTAAGAAATTATACTCGGGAGGAGACAGAGAGAGGGAGAGGGGACTCTCTCCAATCCCACTGACCTCACTGTTGGGTACATGCTGTCTGGACTATTTTCAGAGAATAGACTGCTTAATGTAACCGACGGGATATGAACCAGGTCTACCGCGGGAGAAAGCAACAGCTTGACCGTTACACCAAGAGGACATTCCCTATTGGGCTCAGGCATAGCCTATTTTTCACATCTGATTTAATTTCATACAACTTAATATTGCTACACTAAAAATCTTTGTCTGGACAATAGCCCATTACTCAGCTTTTATTAGAAAATGAATGGCATGCCACTGTGATCATTTTCTGTGACGACAGAGTAAATTATTATGCAGCCTCAGAGGGGTGCCCAAACTTTTTCAGACGACTGGATGTACTTCATAGAAACTGTTACCCTTTATATATTCTAACCACTCTATTTAATGTATTCCATATTAAGGGCCCTAACCTAGGAACACAAATCTTTGTTCCTATTAACATTGTGGACAGTTCTCTCTCTCTTTCTCTCTCTCTCTCTCTCTCTCTCTCTCTCTCTCTCTCTTACTCCACTGTTTTCACTCTTTCTCTCTCTTCACAGCTCTCTCTCTCTCTCTTTCGCTCTGACTCACTCCACTGTTTTCACTCTCTCTCTTCTCACAATTCACTTTCTCTCTCGTTCTGTCTCACTCCACTGTTTTCACTCTCTCTTTCTCTATCCTCACAACTCTCTCTCTGCCTCACTCGACTGTTTTCACTATTTCTCTCTCCTCACAACTCTCTCTCTCTCTCTCTCTCTCACTCTCACTCCTCTGTTTGTTTTTTTATAAAGCTAGAAAAAAATATATAAAAAAATAAATAAAAAATATGAAGAAAATATGCATCACTAACTGTAAGTCGCTCTGGATAAGAGTGTCTGCTAAATGACTACCAAAAAAAAATATATATATATTTTTTTCATAAATATGAAAATGAAAAAAAAGACGACTACCAGGTGAACGCATAACTTACCACGTGCCCGTAGCCAAACACGTCTTTAAATGACCAGTGGGGTCGAATCCGGGTGGGGGGGTGTGATAACTGCCTGAATGGAGGTGAAGCTTCACTTAATCTACTTTGAAGCAGAAAAAAAAATATGAAAAATTATTTTTTCAAAAATACGAAAATGAAAAAAAAGAAGACATGGGGGCGTGCGGGACGCACTCACTAAGCGGACCGGCACATTGAACGCGGGTCGGCGACTCCCCGCTTGCCAGGAGCCCTCCGAAAACGTGGACGGATCCTGCCGAGTAAGAAATTATACTCGGGAGGAGACAGAGAGAGGGAGAGGGGACTCTCTCCAATCCCACTGACCTCACTGTTGGGTACATGCTGTCTGGACTATTTTCAGAGAATAGACTGCTTAATGTAACCGACGGGATATGAACCAGGTCTACCGCGGGAGAAAGCAACAGCTTGACCGTTACACCAAGAGGACATTCCCTATTGGGCTCAGGCATAGCCTATTTTTCACATCTGATTTAATTTCATACAACTTAATATTGCTACACTAAAAATCTTTGTCTGGACAATAGCCCATTACTCAGCTTTTATTAGAAAATGAATGGCATGCCACTGTGATCATTTTCTGTGACGACAGAGTAAATTATTATGCAGCCTCAGAGGGGTGCCCAAACTTTTTCAGACGACTGGATGTACTTCATAGAAACTGTTACCCTTTATATATTCTAACCACTCTATTTAATGTATTCCATATTAAGGGCCCTAACCTAGGAACACAAATCTTTGTTCCTATTAACATTGTGGACAGTTCTCTCTCTCTTTCTCTCTCTCTCTCTCTCTCTCTCTCTCTCTCTCTCTTACTCCACTGTTTTCACTCTTTCTCTCTCTTCACAGCTCTCTCTCTCTCTCTTTCGCTCTGACTCACTCCACTGTTTTCACTCTCTCTCTTCTCACAATTCACTTTCTCTCTCGTTCTGTCTCACTCCACTGTTTTCACTCTCTCTTTCTCTATCCTCACAACTCTCTCTCTGCCTCACTCGACTGTTTTCACTATTTCTCTCTCCTCACAACTCTCTCTCTCTCTCTCTCTCACTCTCACTCCTCTGTTTGTTTTTTTATAAAGCTAGAAAAAAATATATAAAAAAATAAATAAAAAATATGAAGAAAATATGCATCACTAACTGTAAGTCGCTCTGGATAAGAGTGTCTGCTAAATGACTACCAAAAAAAAATATATATATATTTTTTTCATAAATATGAAAATGAAAAAAAAGACAACTACCAGGTGAACGCATAACTTACCACGTGCCCGTAGTCAAACACGTCTTTAAATGACCAGTGGGGTCGAATCCGGGTGGGGGGGTGTGATAACTGCCTGAATGGAGGTGAAGCTTCACTTAACCTACTTTGAAGCAGAAAAAAAACCGGAATGTTGGAGAAGCTGACTTAATCTACTTTGAAGCAGAAAAAAAAATATGAAAAATTATTTTTTCAAAAATACGAAAATGAAAAAAAAGAAGACATGGGGGCCTGCGGGACGCACTCACTAAGCAGACCGGCACATTGAACGCGGGTCGGCGACTCCCCGCTTGCCAGGAGCCCTCCGAAAACGTGGACGGATCCTGCCGAGTAAGAAATGATACTCGGGAGGAGACAGAGAGAGGGAGAGGGGACTCTCTCCAATCCCACTGACCTCACTGTTGGGTACATGCTGTCTGGACTATTTTCAGAGAATAGACTGCTTAATGTAACCGACGGGATATGAACCAGGTCTACCGCGGGAGAAAGCAACAGCTTGACCGTTACACCAAGAGGACATTCCCTATTGGGCTGAGGCATAGCCTATTTTTCACATCTGATTTAATTTCATACAACTTAATATTGCTACACTAAAAATCTTTGTCTGGACAATAGCCCATTACTCAGCTTTTATTAGAAAATGAATGGCATGCCACTGTGATCATTTTCTGTGACGACAGAGTAAATTATTATGCAGCCTCAGAGGGGTGCCCAAACTTTTTCAGACGACTGGATGTACTTCATAGAAACTGTTACCCTTTATATATTCTAACCACTCTATTTAATGTATTCCATATTAAGGGCCCTAACCTAGGAACACAAATCTTTGTTCCTATTAACATTGTGGACAGTTCTCTCTCTCTTTCTCTCTCTCTTTCTCTCTCTCTCTCTCTCTCTCTCTTACTCCACTATTTTCACTCTTTCTCTCTCTTCACAGCTCTCTCTCTCTTTCGCTCTGACTCACTCCACTGTTTTCACTCTCTCTCTTCTCACAATTCACTTTCTCTCTCGTTCTGTCTCACTCCACTGTTTTCACTCTCTCTTTCTCTATCCTGGGCACTTCATTTAATATAACAGGCTTTTAAAAATGCAATATTGTTGCACAATTTGTATGTAGCCCTTTAAAGTATACAGGTTGAAAATGGCACTGATAAACGCCTAAATTGGTACGCAGTGGCTGTACAGTAACATGCTATACATGACTTCAGACCACAGGCTCTACGCTTCAGAGGACTAAATGTATTTTGAAAGATGAGACGTTGAGGACTATAATAAATACTGCTTTGATGTCATACAAGCAAGCAAAACACCCATGAGTCCAAATGTGCACTTCAAATGTTCTTATTATAAAACTCATGTCAAATACAGTGTCAACATTTATGATCACTATATTTGATGTATAGTTACAAGATGACATGACGTCATACCCTGGGTTATTCTGAACAGAATGAGCCTGTTTGTCTACTGTGAATAAACTTAGCCGTGGCATACGCACCTGAATGCACTCATGATTCCTATGCGCATCAAAATTACAATCTGTTTCCAGGAATGTTATTGTGAAAGCCTAACTCTGTAATATACTTTTTTTTATAACTTAGCTAATCATTTTGGCAATAGAACCAGATGATGCCATCTTCCTAAAAAATGTCTCAGGTGTTGTCAGGCCATTGTTCTGATGTTTGAAGCTCCTCAAGTTGAGGAATTTCACACCTCTGTGTGGGGGTTTCACAAGCCGTTAGGTTTAGATAGGAATTATAATTATGTCAAGTAGTCTGAATTGTGGCAGGGATGAGGCTCAGTTTGTAGAGCATGGTATTTGCAATGCCAGGGTTTAGGGTTTGATTCCCACTGGGGGGCAGGTATGAAAAAAATAATTACACAAAAAATATATTAAGTCACTCTGGATAAGAGTGTCTGCTAAATGACTAAAAATAAACTACAGGGGTGCCCAAGGGCGCTGTTACTTTCATTCGAAAAATGTTGCAATGCTGTGTTGATCTACTGTGGAGGTGTTTTTCCCAGCATTGCAACCTCCCTCCTCCATGACCCAACAGCATAATGCAAGGAGAATGGCATGTTATATAGAAATATTGATTTGGAGAATGGCGTGTTATATATGAACATTCATTTGGAAGACAATTGCCCACCCAAGGTGTTGTCGCCTAGGCCATTGCTCTGATGTTTGAGGCTCATCTAGCTAAGGGATTTCACATGTCTGTGTGTGGTTTACACAATATGTAAGTTTTATGTCCAGAAGTCTGAAATTAATATATTTCCAGATTATGGTTGGGGGGCATATAAAGAGCAACATATGTGAAGATCAGCAGGCTCTGAATGGAGGTGAAGCTTCACTTAATCTACTTTGAAGCAGAGAAAAAAACGGAATGTTGGAGAAGCTGACTTAATCTACTTTGAAGCAGAAAAAAAAAATGAAAAATTATTTTTTCAAAAATATGAAAATGAAAAAAAAGAAGACATGGGGGCGTGCGGGACGCACTCGCTAAGCGGACCGGCACATTGAACGCGGGTCGGCGACTCCCCGCTTGCCAGGAGCCCTCCGAAAACGTGGACGGATCCTGCCGAGTAAGAAATGATACTCGGGAGGAGACAGAGAGAGGGAGAGGGGACTCTCTCCAATCCCACTGACCTCACTGTTGGGTACATGCTGTCTGGACTATTTTCAGAGAATAGACTGCTTAATGTAACCGACGGGATATGAACCAGGTCTACCGCGGGAGAAAGCAACAGCTTGACCGTTACACCAAGAGGACATTCCCTATTGGGCTGAGGCATAGCCTATTTTTCACATCTGATTTAATTTCATACAACTTAATATTGCTACACTAAAAATCTTTGTCTGGACAATAGCCCATTACTCAGCTTTTATTAGAAAATGAATGGCATGCCACTGTGATCATTTTCTGTGACGACAGAGTAAATTATTATGCAGCCTCAGAGGGGTGCCCAAACTTTTTCAGACGACTGGATGTACTTCATAGAAACTGTTACCCTTTATATATTCTAACCACTCTATTTAATGTATTCCATATTAAGGGCCCTAACCTAGGAACACAAATCTTTGTTCCTATTAACATTGTGGACAGTTCTCTCTCTCTCTCTCTCTGTCTCTCTCTCTCTCTCTCTCTCTCTCTCTTACTCCACTGTTTTCACTCTTTCTCTCTCTTCACAGCTCTCTCTCTCTCTCTTTCGCTCTGACTCATTCCACTGTTTTCACTCTCTCTCTTCTCACAATTCACTTTCTCTCTCGTTCTGTCTCACTCCACTGTTTTCACTCTCTCTTTCTCTATCCTCACAACTCTCTCTCTGCCTCACTCGACTGTTTTCACTATTTCTCTGTCCTCACAACTCTCTCTCTCTCTCTCTCTCACTCTCACTCCTCTGTTTGTTTTTTTATAAATCTAGAAAAAAATATATAAAAAAATAAATAAAAAATATGAAGAAAATATGCATCACTAACTGTAAGTCGCTCTGGATAAGAGTGTCTGGTAAATGACTACCAAAAAAAAATATATATATTTTATTTTCATAAATATGAAAATGAAAAAAAAGACGACTACCAGGTGAACGCATAACTTACCACGTGCCCGTAGCCAAACACGTCTTTAAATGACCAGTGGGGTCGAATCCGGGTGGGGGGGTGTGATAACTGCCTGAATGGAGGTGAAGCTTCACTTAATCTACTTTGAAGCAGAAAAAAAACCGGAATGTTGGAGAAGCTGACTTAATCTACTTTGAAGCAGAAAAAAAATATGAAAAATTATTTTTTCAAAAATACGAAAATGAATAAAAAGAAGACATGGGGGCGTGCGGGACGCACTCACTAAGCGGACCGGCACATTGAACGCGGGTCGGCGACTCCCCGCTTGCCAGGAGCCCTCCGAAAACGTGGACGGATCCTGCCGAGTAAGAAATGATACTCGGGAGGAGACAGAGAGAGGGAGAGGGGACTCTCTCCAATCCCACTGACCTCACTGTTGGGTACATGCTGTCTGGACTATTTTCAGAGAATAGACTGCTTAATGTAACCGACGGGATATGAACCAGGTCTACCGCGGGAGAAAGCAACAGCTTGACCGTTACACCAAGAGGACATTCCCTATTGGGCTGAGGCATAGCCTATTTTTCACATCTGATTTAATTTCATACAACTTAATATTGCTACACTAAAAATCTTTGTCTGGACAATAGCCCATTACTCAGCTTTTATTAGAAAATGAATGGCATGCCACTGTGATCATTTTCTGTGACGACAGAGTAAATTATTATGCAGCCTCAGAGGGGTGCCCAAACTTTTTCAGACGACTGGATGTACTTCATAGAAACTGTTACCCTTTATATATTCTAACCACTCTATTTAATGTATTCCATATTAAGGGCCCTAACCTAGGAACACAAATCTTTGTTCCTATTAACATTGTGGACAGTTCTCTCTTTCTCTCTCTCTCTCTCTCTCTCTCTCTCTTACTCCACTGTTTTCACTCTTTCTCTCTCTTCACAGCTCTCTCTCTCTCTCTTTCGCTCTGACTCACTCCACTGTTTTCACTCTCTCTCTTCTCACAATTCACTTTCTCTCTCGTTCTGTCTCACTCCACTGTTTTCACTCTCTCTTTCTCTATCCTCACAACTCTCTCTCTGCCTCACTCGACTGTTTTCACTATTTCTCTCTCCTCACAACTCTCTCTCTCTCTCTCTCTCTCACTCTCACTCCTCTGTTTGTTTTTTTATAAATCTAGAAAAAAATATATAAAAAAATAAATAAAAAATATGAAGAAAATATGCATCACTAACTGTAAGTCGCTCTGGATAAGAGTGTCTGCTAAATGACTACCAAAAAAATATATATATATATTTTTTTCATAAATATGAAAATGAAAAAAAAGACGACTACCAGGTGAACGCATAACTTACCACGTGCCCGTAGCCAAACACGTCTTTAAATGACCAGTGGGGTCGAATCCGGGTGGGGGGGTGTGATAACTGCCTGAATGGAGGTGAAGCTTCACTTAATCTACTTTGAAGCAGAAAAAAAACCGGAATGTTGGAGAAGCTGACTTAATCTACTTTGAAGCAGAAAAAAAAATATGAAAAATTATTTTTTCAAAAATACGAAAATGAATAAAAAGAAGACATGGGGGCGTACGGGACGCACTCACTAAGCGGACCGGCACATTGAACGCGGGTCAGCGACTCCCCGCTTGCCAGGAGCCCTCCGAAAACGTGGACGGATCCTGCCGAGTAAGAAATGATACTCGGGAGGAGACAGAGAGAGGGAGAGGGGACTCTCTCCAATCCCACTGACCTCACTGTTGGGTACATGCTGTCTGGACTATTTTCAGAGAATAGACTGCTTAATGTAACCGACGGGATATGAACCAGGTCTACCGCGGGAGAAAGCAACAGCTTGACCGTTACACCAAGAGGACATTCCCTATTGGGCTCAGGCATAGCCTATTTTTCACATCTGATTTAATTTCATACAACTTAATATTGCTACACTAAAAATCTTTGTCTGGACAATAGCCCATTACTCAGCTTTTATTAGAAAATGAATGGCATGCCACTGTGATCATTTTCTGTGACGACAGAGTAAATTATTATGCAGCCTCAGAGGGGTGCCCAAACTTTTTCAGACGACTGGATGTACTTCATAGAAACTGTTACCCTTTATATATTCTAACCACTCTATTTAATGTATTCCATATTAAGGGCCCTAACCTAGGAACACAAATCTTTGTTCCTATTAACATTGTGGACAGTTCTCTCTTTCTCTCTCTCTCTCTCTCTCTCTCTCTCTTACTCCACTGTTTTCACTCTTTCTCTCTCTTCACAGCTCTCTCTCTCTCTCTTTCGCTCTGACTCACTCCACTGTTTTCACTCTCTCTCTTCTCACAATTCACTTTCTCTCTCGTTCTGTCTCACTCCACTGTTTTCACTCTCTCTTTCTCTATCCTCACAACTCTCTCTCTGCCTCACTCGACTGTTTTCACTATTTCTCTCTCCTCACAACTCTCTCTCTCTCTCTCTCTCACTCTCACTCCTCTGTTTGTTTTTTTATAAATCTAGAAAAAAATATATAAAAAAATAAATAAAAAATATGAAGAAAATATGCATCACTAACTGTAAGTCGCTCTGGATAAGAGTGTCTGCTAAATGACTACCAAAAAAAAATATATATATATTTTTTTCATAAATATGAAAATGAAAAAAAAGACGACTACCAGGTGAACGCATAACTTACCACGTGCCCGTAGCCAAACACGTCTTTAAATGACCAGTGGGGTCGAATCCGGGTGGGGGGGGTGTGATAACTGCCTGAATGGAGGTGAAGCTTCACTTAATCTACTTTGAAGCAGAAAAAAAACCGGAATGTTGGAGAAGCTGACTTAATCTACTTTGAAGCAGAAAAAAAAATATGAAAAATTATTTTTTCAAAAATACGAAAATGAATAAAAAGAAGACATGGGGGCGTGCGGGACGCACTCACTAAGCGGACCGGCACATTGAACGCGGGTCGGCGACTCCCCGCTTGCCAGGAGCCCTCCGAAAACGTGGACGGATCCTGCCGAGTAAGAAATGATACTCGGGAGGAGACAGAGAGAGGGAGAGGGGACTCTCTCCAATCCCACTGACCTCACTGTTGGGTACATGCTGTCTGGACTATTTTCAGAGAATAGACTGCTTAATGTAACCGACGGGATATGAACCAGGTCTACCGCGGGAGAAAGCAACAGCTTGACCGTTACACCAAGAGGACATTCCCTATTGGGCTCAGGCATAGCCTATTTTTCACATCTGATTTAATTTCATACAACTTAATATTGCTACACTAAAAATCTTTGTCTGGACAATAGCCCATTACTCAGCTTTTATTAGAAAATGAATGGCATGCCACTGTGATCATTTTCTGTGACGACAGAGTAAATTATTATGCAGCCTCAGAGGGGTGCCCAAACTTTTTCAGACGACTGGATGTACTTCATAGAAACTGTTACCCTTTATATATTCTAACCACTCTATTTAATGTATTCCATATTAAGGGCCCTAACCTAGGAACACAAATCTTTGTTCCTATTAACATTGTGGACAGTTCTCTCTTTCTCTCTCTCTCTCTCTCTCTCTCTCTCTCTCTTACTCCACTGTTTTCACTCTTTCTCTCTCTTCACAGCTCTCTCTCTCTCTCTTTCGCTCTGACTCACTCCACTGTTTTCACTCTCTCTCTTCTCACAATTCACTTTCTCTCTCGTTCTGTCTCACTCCACTGTTTTCACTCTCTCTTTCTCTATCCTCACAACTCTCTCTCTGCCTCACTCGACTGTTTTCACTATTTCTCTCTCCTCACAACTCTCTCTCTCTCTCTCTCTCACTCTCACTCCTCTGTTTGTTTTTTTATAAAGCTAGAAAAAAATATATAAAAAAATAAATAAAAAATATGAAGAAAATATGCATCACTAACTGTAAGTCGCTCTGGATAAGAGTGTCTGCTAAATGACTACCAAAAAAATATATATATATTTTTTTTCAATAAATATGAAAATGAAAAAAAAGACGACTACCAGGTGAACGCATAACTTACCACGTGCCCGTAGCCAAACACGTCTTTAAATGACCAGTGGGGTCGAATCCGGGTGGGGGGGTGTGATAACTGCCTGAATGGAGGTGAAGCTTCACTTAATCTACTTTGAAGCAGAAAAAAAACCGGAATGTTGGAGAAGCTGACTTAATCTACTTTGAAGCAGAAAAAAAAATATGAAAAATTATTTTTTCAAAAATACGAAAATGAAAAAAAAGAAGACATGGGGGCGTGCGGGACGCACTCACTAAGCGGACCGGCACATTGAACGCGGGTCGGCGACTCCCCGCTTGCCAGGAGCCCTCCGAAAACGTGGACGGATCCTGCCGAGTAAGAAATTATACTCGGGAGGAGACAGAGAGAGGGAGAGGGGACTCTCTCCAATCCCACTGACCTCACTGTTGGGTACATGCTGTCTGGACTATTTTCAGAGAATAGACTGCTTAATGTAACCGACGGGATATGAACCAGGTCTACCGCGGGAGAAAGCAACAGCTTGACCGTTACACCAAGAGGACATTCCCTATTGGGCTCAGGCATAGCCTATTTTTCACATCTGATTTAATTTCATACAACTTAATATTGCTACACTAAAAATCTTTGTCTGGACAATAGCCCATTACTCAGCTTTTATTAGAAAATGAATGGCATGCCACTGTGATCATTTTCTGTGACGACAGAGTAAATTATTATGCAGCCTCAGAGGGGTGCCCAAACTTTTTCAGACGACTGGATGTACTTCATAGAAACTGTTACCCTTTATATATTCTAACCACTCTATTTAATGTATTCCATATTAAGGGCCCTAACCTAGGAACACAAATCTTTGTTCCTATTAACATTGTGGACAGTTCTCTCTCTCTTTCTCTCTCTCTCTCTCTCTCTCTCTTACTCCACTGTTTTCACTCTTTCTCTCTCTTCACAGCTCTCTCTCTCTTTCGCTCTGACTCACTCCACTGTTTTCACTCTCTCTCTTCTCACAATTCACTTTCTCTCTCGTTCTGTCTCACTCCACTGTTTTCACTCTCTCTTTCTCTATCCTCACAACTCTCTCTCTGCCTCACTCGACTGTTTTCACTATTTCTCTCTCCTCACAACTCTCTCTCTCTCTCTCTCTCACTCTCACTCCTCTGTTTGTTTTTTTATAAAGCTAGAAAAAAATATATAAAAAAATAAATAAAAAATATGAAGAAAATATGCATCACTAACTGTAAGTCGCTCTGGATAAGAGTGTCTGCTAAATGACTACCAAAAATATATATATATATATTTTTTTCATAAATATGAAAATGAAAAAAAAGATGACTACCAGGTGAACGCATAACTTACCACGTGCCCGTAGTCAAACACGTCTTTAAATGACCAGTGGGGTCGAATCCGGGTGGGGGGGTGTGATAACTGCCTGAATGGAGGTGAAGCTTCACTTAACCTACTTTGAAGCAGAAAAAAAACCGGAATGTTGGAGAAGCTGACTTAATCTACTTTGAAGCAGAAAAAAAAATATGAAAAATTATTTTTTCAAAAATACGAAAATGAAAAAAAAGAAGACATGGGGGCCTGCGGGACGCACTCACTAAGCAGACCGGCACATTGAACGCGGGTCGGCGACTCCCCGCTTGCCAGGAGCCCTCCGAAAACGTGGACGGATCCTGCCGAGTAAGAAATGATACTCGGGAGGAGACAGAGAGAGGGAGAGGGGACTCTCTCCAATCCCACTGACCTCACTGTTGGGTACATGCTGTCTGGACTATTTTCAGAGAATAGACTGCTTAATGTAACCGACGGGATATGAACCAGGTGTACCGCGGGAGAAAGCAACAGCTTGACCGTTACACCAAGAGGACATTCCCTATTGGGCTCAGGCATAGCCTATTTTTCACATCTGATTTAATTTCATACAACTTAATATTGCTACACTAAAAATCTTTGTCTGGACAATAGCCCATTACTCAGCTTTTATTAGAAAATGAATGGCATGCCACTGTGATCATTTTCTGTGACGACAGAGTAAATTATTATGCAGCCTCAGAGGGGTGCCCAAACTTTTTCAGACGACTGGATGTACTTCATAGAAACTGTTACCCTTTATATATTCTAACCACTCTATTTAATGTATTCCATATTAAGGGCCCTAACCTAGGAACACAAATCTTTGTTCCTATTAACATTGTGGACAGTTCTCTCTCTCTTTCTCTCTCTCTCTCTCTCTCTCTCTTACTCCACTGTTTTCACTCTTTCTCTCTCTTCACAGCTCTCTCTCTCTTTCGCTCTGACTCACTCCACTGTTTTCACTCTCTCTCTTCTCACAATTCACTTTCTCTCTCGTTCTGTCTCACTCCACTGTTTTCACTCTCTCTTTCTCTATCCTCACAACTCTCTCTCTGCCTCACTCGACTGTTTTCACTATTTCTCTCTCCTCACAACTCTCTCTCTCTCTCTCTCTCACTCTCACTCCTCTGTTTGTTTTTTTATAAAGCTAGAAAAAAATATATAAAAAAATAAATAAAAAATATGAAGAAAATATGCATCACTAACTGTAAGTCGCTCTGGATAAGAGTGTCTGCTAAATGACTACCAAAAATATATATATATATTTTTTTTTCATAAATATGAAAATGAAAAAAAAGATGACTACCAGGTGAACGCATAACTTACCACGTGCCCGTAGTCAAACACGTCTTTAAATGACCAGTGGGGTCGAATCCGGGTGGGGGGGTGTGATAACTGCCTGAATGGAGGTGAAGCTTCACTTAACCTACTTTGAAGCAGAAAAAAAACCGGAATGTTGGAGAAGCTGACTTAATCTACTTTGAAGCAGAAAAAAAAATATGAAAAATTATTTTTTCAAAAATACGAAAATGAAAAAAAAGAAGACATGGGGGCCTGCGGGACGCACTCACTAAGCAGACCGGCACATTGAACGCGGGTCGGCGACTCCCCGCTTGCCAGGAGCCCTCCGAAAACGTGGACGGATCCTGCCGAGTAAGAAATGATACTCGGGAGGAGACAGAGAGAGGGAGAGGGGACTCTCTCCAATCCCACTGACCTCACTGTTGGGTACATGCTGTCTGGACTATTTTCAGAGAATAGACTGCTTAATGTAACCGACGGGATATGAACCAGGTGTACCGCGGGAGAAAGCAACAGCTTGACCGTTACACCAAGAGGACATTCCCTATTGGGCTCAGGCATAGCCTATTTTTCACATCTGATTTAATTTCATACAACTTAATATTGCTACACTAAAAATCTTTGTCTGGACAATAGCCCATTACTCAGCTTTTATTAGAAAATGAATGGCATGCCACTGTGATCATTTTCTGTGACGACAGAGTAAATTATTATGCAGCCTCAGAGGGGTGCCCAAACTTTTTCAGACGACTGGATGTACTTCATAGAAACTGTTACCCTTTATATATTCTAACCACTCTATTTAATGTATTCCATATTAAGGGCCCTAACCTAGGAACACAAATCTTTGTTCCTATTAACATTGTGGACAGTTCTCTCTCTCTCTCTCTCTCTCTCTCTCTCTCTCTCTCTCTCTCTCTCTTACTCCACTGTTTTCACTCTTTCTCTCTCTTCACAGCTCTCTCTCTCTTTCGCTCTGACTCACTCCACTGTTTTCACTCTCTCTCTTCTCACAATTCACTTTCTCTCTCGTTCTGTCTCACTCCACTGTTTTCACTCTCTCTTTCTCTATCCTCACAACTCTCTCTCTGCCTCACTCGACTGTTTTCACTCTTTCTCTCTCCTCACAACTCTCTCTCTCTCTCTCTCTCACTCTCACTCCTCTGTTAGTTTTTTTATAAAGCTAGAAAAAAATATATAAAAAAAAATAAAAAATATGAAGAAAATATGCATCACTAACTGTAAGTCGCTCTGGATAAGAGTGTCTGCTAAATGACTACCAAAAAAATATATATATATATTTTTTCATAAATATGAAAATGAAAAAAAAGACGACTACCAGGTGAACGCATAACTTACCACGTGCCCGTAGCCAAACACGTCTTTAAATGACCAGTGGGGTCGAATCCGGGTGGGGGGGTGTGATAACTGCCTGAATGGAGGTGAAGCTTCACTTAATCTACTTTGAAGCAGAGAAAAAAACGGAATGTTGGAGAAGCTGACTTAATCTACTTTGAAGCAGAAAAAAAAAAATGAAAAATTATTTTTTCAAAAATATGAAAATGAAAAAAAAGAAGACATGGGGGCGTGTGGGACGCACTCGCTAAGCGGACCGGCACATTGAACGCGGGTCGGCGACTCCCCGCTTGCCAGGAGCCCTCCGAAAACGTGGACGGATCCTGCCGAGTAAGAAATGATACTCGGGAGGAGACAGAGAGAGGGAGAGGGGACTCTCTCCAATCCCACTGACCTCACTGTTGGGTACATGCTGTCTGGACTATTTTCAGAGAATAGACTGCTTAATGTAACCGACGGGATATGAACCAGGTCTACCGCGGGAGAAAGCAACAGCTTGACCGTTACACCAAGAGGACATTCCCTATTGGGCTGAGGCATAGCCTATTTTTCACATCTGATTTAATTTCATACAACTTAATATTGCTACACTAAAAATCTTTGTCTGGACAATAGCCCATTACTCAGCTTTTATTAGAAAATGAATGGCATGCCACTGTGATCATTTTCTGTGACGACAGAGTAAATTATTATGCAGCCTCAGAGGGGTGCCCAAACTTTTTCAGACGACTGGATGTACTTCATAGAAACTGTTACCCTTTATATATTCTAACCACTCTATTTAATGTATTCCATATTAAGGGCCCTAACCTAGGAACACAAATCTTTGTTCCTATTAACATTGTGGACAGTTCTCTCTCTCTCTCTTTCTCTCTCTCTCTCTCTCTCTCTCTCTCTCTCTCTTACTCCACTGTTTTCACTCTTTCTCTCTCTTCACAGCTCTCTCTCTCTTTCGCTCTGACTCACTCCACTGTTTTCACTCTCTCTCTTCTCACAATTCACTTTCTCTCTCGTTCTGTCTCACTCCACTGTTTTCACTCTCTCTTTCTCTATCCTCACAACTCTCTCTCTGCCTCACTCGACTGTTTTCACTATTTCTATCTCCTCTCAACTCTCTCTCTCTCTCTCTCTCACTCTCACTCCTCTGTTTGTTTTTTTATAAAGCTAGAAAAAAATATATAAAAAAAAATAAAAAATATGAAGAAAATATGCATCACTAACTGTAAGTCGCTCTGGATAAGAGTGTCTGCTAAATGACTACCAAAAAAATATATATATATTTTTTTTCATAAATATGAAAATGAAAAAAAAGACGACTACCAGGTGAACGCATAACTTACCACGTGCCCGTAGCCAAACACGTCTTTAAATGACCAGTGGGGTCGAATCCGGGTGGGGGGGGTGTGATAACTGCCTGAATGGAGGTGAAGCTTCACTTAATCTACTTTGAAGCAGAGAAAAAAACGTAATGTTGGAGAAGCTGACTTAATCTACTTTGAAGCAGAAAAAAAAATATGAAAAGTTATTTTTTCAAAAATATGAAAATGAAAAAAAAGAAGACATGGGGGCGTGCGGGACGCACTCGCTAAGCGGACCGGCACATTGAACGCGGGTCGGCGACTCCCCGCTTGCCAGGAGCCCTCCGATAACGTGGACGGATCCTGCCGAGTAAGAAATGATACTCGGGAGGAGACAGAGAGAGGGAGAGGGGACTCTCTCCAATCCCACTGACCTCACTGTTGGGTACATGCTGTCTGGACTATTTTCAGAGAATAGACTGCTTAATGTAACCGACGGGATATGAACCAGGTCTACCGCGGGAGAAAGCAACAGCTTGACCGTTACACCAAGAGGACATTCCCTATTGGGCTGAGGCATAGCCTATTTTTCACATCTGATTTAATTTCATACAACTTAATATTGCTACACTAAAAATCTTTGTCTGGACAATAGCCCATTACTCAGCTTTTATTAGAAAATGAATGGCATGCCACTGTGATCGTGGTCCTCTGTAGCTCAGCTGGTAGAGCATGGCGCTTGTAACGCCAAGGTAGTGGGTTCGATCCCCGGGACCACCCATACACAAAAAAAAAAAATGTATGCACGCATGACTGTAAGTCGCTTTGGATAAAAGCGTCTGCTAAATGGCATATTATTATTATTATTATTATCATTTTCTGTGACGACAGAGTAAATTATTATGCAGCCTCAGAGGGGTGCCCAAACTTTTTCAGACGACTGGATGTACTTCATAGAAACTGTTACCCTTTATATATTCTAACCACTCTATTTAATGTATTCCATATTAAGGGCCCTAACCTAGGAACACAAATCTTTGTTCCTATTAACATTGTGGACAGTTCTCTCTCTCTCTCTTTCTCTCTCTCTCTCTCTCTCTCTCTCTCTCTCTCTCTCTCTCTCTCTCTCTCTCTCTCTCTCTCTCTCTCTTACTCCACTGTTTTCACTCTTTCTCTCTCTTCACAGCTCTCTCTCTCTTTCGCTCTGACTCACTCCACTGTTTTCACTCTCTCTCTTCTCACAATTCACTTTCTCTCTCGTTCTGTCTCACTCCACTGTTTTCACTCTCTCTTTCTCTATCCTCACAACTCTCTCTCTGCCTCACTCGACTGTTTTCACTATTTCTATCTCCTCTCAACTCTCTCTCTCTCTCTCTCTCACTCTCACTCCTCTGTTTGTTTTTTTATAAAGCTAGAAAAAAATATATAAAAAAAAATAAAAAATATGAAGAAAATATGCATCACTAACTGTAAGTCGCTCTGGATAAGAGTGTCTGCTAAATGACTACCAAAAAAATATATATATATATTTTTTCATAAATATGAAAATGAAAAAAAAGACGACTACCAGGTGAACGCATAACTTACCACGTGCCCGTAGCCAAACACGTCTTTAAATGACCAGTGGGGTCGAATCCGGGTGGGGGGGTGTGATAACTGCCTGAATGGAGGTGAAGCTTCACTTAATCTACTTTGAAGCAGAGAAAAAAACGTAATGTTGGAGAAGCTGACTTAATCTACTTTGAAGCAGAAAAAAAAATATGAAAAATTATTTTTTCAAAAATATGAAAATGAAAAAAAAGAAGACATGGGGGCGTGCGGGACGCACTCGCTAAGCGGACCGGCACATTGAACGCGGGTCGGCGACTCCCCGCTTGCCAGGAGCCCTCCGATAACGTGGACGGATCCTGCCGAGTAAGAAATGATACTCGGGAGGAGACAGAGAGAGGGAGAGGGGACTCTCTCCAATCCCACTGACCTCACTGTTGGGTACATGCTGTCTGGACTATTTTCAGAGAATAGACTGCTTAATGTAACCGACGGGATATGAACCAGGTCTACCGCGGGAGAAAGCAACAGCTTGACCGTTACACCAAGAGGACATTCCCTATTGGGCTGAGGCATAGCCTATTTTTCACATCTGATTTAATTTCATACAACTTAATATTGCTACACTAAAAATCTTTGTCTGGACAATAGCCCATTACTCAGCTTTTATTAGAAAATGAATGGCATGCCACTGTGATCATTTTCTGTGACGACAGAGTAAATTATTATGCAGCCTCAGAGGGGTGCCCAAACTTTTTCAGACGACTGGATGTACTTCATAGAAACTGTTACCCTTTATATATTCTAACCACTCTATTTAATGTATTCCATATTAAGGGCCCTAACCTAGGAACACAAATCTTTGTTCCTATTAACATTGTGGACAGTTCTCTCTCTCTTTCTCTCTCTCTCTCTCTCTCTCTCTCTCTCTCTTACTCCACTGTTTTCACTCTTTCTCTCTCTTCACAGCTCTCTCTCTCTTTCGCTCTGACTCACTCCACTGTTTTCACTCTCTCTCTTCTCACAATTCACTTTCTCTCTCGTTCTGTCTCACTCCACTGTTTTCACTCTCTCTTTCTCTATCCTCACAACTCTCTCTCTGCCTCACTCGACTGTTTTCACTATTTCTCTCTCCTCTCAACTCTCTCTCTCTCTCTCTCACTCTCACTCCTCTGTTTTTTTTATAAAGCTAGAAAAAAATATATAAAAAAAAATAAAAAATATGAAGAAAATATGCATCACTAACTGTAAGTCGCTCTGGATAAGAGTGTCTGCTAAATGACTACCAAAAAAATATATATATATATTTTTTCATAAATATGAAAATGAAAAAAAAGACGACTACCAGGTGAACGCATAACTTACCACGTGCCCGTAGCCAAACACGTCTTTAAATGACCAGTGGGGTCGAATCCGGGTGGGGCGGTGTGATAACTGCCTGAATGGAGGTGAAGCTTCACTTAATCTACTTTGAAGCAGAGAAAAAAACGTAATGTTGGAGAAGCTGACTTAATCTACTTTGAAGCAGAAAAAAAAATATGAAAAATTATTTTTTCAAAAATATGAAAATGAAAAAAAAGAAGACATGGGGGCGTGCGGGACGCACTCGCTAAGCGGACCGGCACATTGAACGCGGGTCGGCGACTCCCCGCTTGCCAGGAGCCCTCCGATAACGTGGACGGATCCTGCCGAGTAAGAAATGATACTCGGGAGGAGACAGAGAGAGGGAGAGGGGACTCTCTCCAATCCCACTGACCTCACTGTTGGGTACATGCTGTCTGGACTATTTTCAGAGAATAGACTGCTTAATGTAACCGACGGGATATGAACCAGGTCTACCGCGGGAGAAAGCAACAGCTTGACCGTTACACCAAGAGGACATTCCCTATTGGGCTGAGGCATAGCCTATTTTTCACATCTGATTTAATTTCATACAACTTAATATTGCTACACTAAAAATCTTTGTCTGGACAATAGCCCATTACTCAGCTTTTATTAGAAAATGAATGGCATGCCACTGTGATCATTTTCTGTGACGACAGAGTAAATTATTATGCAGCCTCAGAGGGGTGCCCAAACTTTTTCAGACGACTGGATGTACTTCATAGAAACTGTTACCCTTTATATATTCTAACCACTCTATTTAATGTATTCCATATTAAGGGCCCTAACCTAGGAACACAAATCTTTGTTCCTATTAACATTGTGGACAGTTCTCTCTCTCTTTCTCTCTCTCTCTCTCTCTCTCTCTCTCTCTCTTACTCCACTGTTTTCACTCTTTCTCTCTCTTCACAGCTCTCTCTCTCTTTCGCTCTGACTCACTCCACTGTTTTCACTCTCTCTCTTCTCACAATTCACTTTCTCTCTCGTTCTGTCTCACTCCACTGTTTTCACTCTCTCTTTCTCTATCCTCACAACTCTCTCTCTGCCTCACTCGACTGTTTTCACTATTTCTCTCTCCTCTCAACTCTCTCTCTCTCTCTCTCACTCTCACTCCTCTGTTTTTTTTATAAAGCTAGAAAAAAATATATAAAAAAAAATAAAAAATATGAAGAAAATATGCATCACTAACTGTAAGTCGCTCTGGATAAGAGTGTCTGCTAAATGACTACCAAAAAAATATATATATATATTTTTTCATAAATATGAAAATGAAAAAAAAGACGACTACCAGGTGAACGCATAACTTACCACGTGCCCGTAGCCAAACACGTCTTTAAATGACCAGTGGGGTCGAATCCGGGTGGGGCGGTGTGATAACTGCCTGAATGGAGGTGAAGCTTCACTTAATCTACTTTGAAGCAGAGAAAAAAACGTAATGTTGGAGAAGCTGACTTAATCTACTTTGAAGCAGAAAAAAAAATATGAAAAGTTATTTTTTCAAAAATATGAAAATGAAAAAAAAGAAGACATGGGGGCGTGCGGGACGCACTCGCTAAGCGGACCGGCACATTGAACGCGGGTCGTCGACTCCCCGCTTGCCAGGAGCCCTCCGATAACGTGGACGGATCCTGCCGAGTAAGAAATGATACTCGGGAGGAGACAGAGAGAGGGAGAGGGGACTCTCTCCAATCCCACTGACCTCACTGTTGGGTACATGCTGTCTGGACTATTTTCAGAGAATAGACTGCTTAATGTAACCGACGGGATATGAACCAGGTCTACCGCGGGAGAAAGCAACAGCTTGACCGTTACACCAAGAGGACATTCCCTATTGGGCTGAGGCATAGCCTATTTTTCACATCTGATTTAATTTCATACAACTTAATATTGCTACACTAAAAATCTTTGTCTGGACAATAGCCCATTACTCAGATTTTATTAGAAAATGAATGGCATGCCACTGTGATCATTTTCTGTGACGACAGAGTAAATTATTATGCAGCCTCAGAGGGGTGCCCAAACTTTTTCAGACGACTGGATGTACTTCATAGAAACTGTTACCCTTTATATATTCTAACCACTCTATTTAATGTATTCCATATTAAGGGCCCTAACCTAGGAACACAAATCTTTGTTCCTATTAACATTGTGGACAGTTCTCTCTCTCTCTCTTTCTCTCTCTCTCTCTCTCTCTCTCTCTCTCTCTCTCTCTCTCTCTCTCTCTCTCTCTTACTCCACTGTTTTCACTCTTTCTCTCTCTTCACAGCTCTCTCTCTCTTTCGCTCTGACTCACTCCACTGTTTTCACTCTCTCTCTTCTCACAATTCACTTTCTCTCTCGTTCTGTCTCACTCCACTGTTTTCACTCTCTCTTTCTCTATCCTCACAACTCTCTCTCTGCCTCACTCGACTGTTTTCACTATTTCTATCTCCTCTCAACTCTCTCTCTCTCTCTCTCTCACTCTCACTCCTCTGTTTGTTTTTTTATAAAGCTAGAAAAAAATATATAAAAAAAAATAAAAAATATGAAGAAAATATGCATCACTAACTGTAAGTCGCTCTGGATAAGAGTGTCTGCTAAATGACTACCAAAAATATATATATATATATTTTTTCATAAATATGAAAATGAAAAAAAAGACGACTACCAGGTGAACGCATAACTTACCACGTGCCCGTAGCCAAACACGTCTTTAAATGACCAGTGGGGTCGAATCCGGGTGGGGGGGTGTGATAACTGCCTGAATGGAGGTGAAGCTTCACTTAATCTACTTTGAAGCAGAGAAAAAAACGTAATGTTGGAGAAGCTGACTTAATCTACTTTGAAGCAGAAAAAAAAATATGAAAAATTATTTTTTCAAAAATATGAAAATGAAAAAAAAGAAGACATGGGGGCGTGCGGGACGCACTCGCTAAGCGGACCGGCACATTGAACGCGGGTCGGCGACTCCCCGCTTGCCAGGAGCCCTCCGATAACGTGGACGGATCCTGCCGAGTAAGAAATGATACTCGGGAGGAGACAGAGAGAGGGAGAGGGGACTCTCTCCAATCCCACTGACCTCACTGTTGGGTACATGCTGTCTGGACTATTTTCAGAGAATAGACTGCTTAATGTAACCGACGGGATATGAACCAGGTCTACCGCGGGAGAAAGCAACAGCTTGACCGTTACACCAAGAGGACATTCCCTATTGGGCTGAGGCATAGCCTATTTTTCACATCTGATTTAATTTCATACAACTTAATATTGCTACACTAAAAATCTTTGTCTGGACAATAGCCCATTACTCAGCTTTTATTAGAAAATGAATGGCATGCCACTGTGATCATTTTCTGTGACGACAGAGTAAATTATTATGCAGCCTCAGAGGGGTGCCCAAACTTTTTCAGACGACTGGATGTACTTCATAGAAACTGTTACCCTTTATATATTCTAACCACTCTATTTAATGTATTCCATATTAAGGGCCCTAACCTAGGAACACAAATCTTTGTTCCTATTAACATTGTGGACAGTTCTCTCTCTCTCTCTTTCTCTCTCTCTCTCTCTCTCTCTCTCTCTCTCTCTCTCTCTCTCTTACTCCACTGTTTTCACTCTTTCTCTCTCTTCACAGCTCTCTCTCTCTTTCGCTCTGACTCACTCCACTGTTTTCACTCTCTCTCTTCTCACAATTCACTTTCTCTCTCGTTCTGTCTCACTCCACTGTTTTCACTCTCTCTTTCTCTATCCTCACAACTCTCTCTCTGCCTCACTCGACTGTTTTCACTATTTCTATCTCCTCTCAACTCTCTCTCTCTCTCTCTCTCACTCTCACTCCTCTGTTTGTTTTTTTATAAAGCTAGAAAAAAATATATAAAAAAAAATAAAAAATATGAAGAAAATATGCATCACTAACTGTAAGTCGCTCTGGATAAGAGTGTCTGCTAAATGACTACCAAAAATATATATATATATATTTTTTCATAAATATGAAAATGAAAAAAAAGACGACTACCAGGTGAACGCATAACTTACCACGTGCCCGTAGCCAAACACGTCTTTAAATGACCAGTGGGGTCGAATCCGGGTGGGGGGGTGTGATAACTGCCTGAATGGAGGTGAAGCTTCACTTAATCTACTTTGAAGCAGAGAAAAAAACGTAATGTTGGAGAAGCTGACTTAATCTACTTTGAAGCAGAAAAAAAAATATGAAAAATTATTTTTTCAAAAATATGAAAATGAAAAAAAAGAAGACATGGGGGCGTGCGGGACGCACTCGCTAAGCGGACCGGCACATTGAACGCGGGTCGGCGACTCCCCGCTTGCCAGGAGCCCTCCGATAACGTGGACGGATCCTGCCGAGTAAGAAATGATACTCGGGAGGAGACAGAGAGAGGGAGAGGGGACTCTCTCCAATCCCACTGACCTCACTGTTGGGTACATGCTGTCTGGACTATTTTCAGAGAATAGACTGCTTAATGTAACCGACGGGATATGAACCAGGTCTACCGCGGGAGAAAGCAACAGCTTGACCGTTACACCAAGAGGACATTCCCTATTGGGCTGAGGCATAGCCTATTTTTCACATCTGATTTAATTTCATACAACTTAATATTGCTACACTAAAAATCTTTGTCTGGACAAT